>NC_080050.1:20516693-20634193 GCF_026212465.1 Amaranthus tricolor | reverse complement strand
TAGCTTCTTCAATAATTAAAAAAACCTTGTCAAGTTAGTTCTTACAATAACAATAACTAAGTGCAATTATATTTAGGAACACTTTAAACTAACTTTTCCTATATTATATGCAAATTAGAAAACACATCCATGATTATATAAAGTCGTTTCCATATATTTAGGAAGGGCTATTTCTAACACAATTAGTCTTCTTCACTAAGTAATTTACTTATTCTAATTTTAACAAACAAAACCATGTGATTAAAGTATGAGTATTCCTTAGTCGAATTTTATTTAACTTATAAAATATAAGATTACGTAAAATGTGAGATATTATTGACTTAAACATATTATGATTAAGATATTATTTAAACCTATTTATAACAAGTAAATAGCCAATCTTAGATCCACAAATACAGGAGACTTATTTTCACATTATTTAGAAATGACTTACTTTTTAAGCATTCAATCTTCTTTAATTAAATTAACCAGTGATTTAATTATTTCAATACAATAAACGTGTAGTGATAACATACTTAAAAAAAATTCATTTTATTCAAGATATAAAATCATATGACCAAAATATCAATTTTTGATCTAACTTAATCACTTTGGACCGGAATAATAATAAAAATATCATTATTAATTGAATAACACTCAATCCATTTTTGCTTGATTGATAAAAACATATGACAAAAGTAAACCTTTAACTACTTCAACTTATTTAAGTCACATCTCAATTAACTAATGATTTAAGGAATACATATCAATTAATACCAAATAAACATATATTAAATTCCTTTTAAACTAAATTATATTTTGTTTCAAATAATCAATTAAATCTAATTTAAAGAAGGAATTGAATTTTCAATCCCCCGTGACCAAAATATTAATTTTTGATCTAACTTAATCACTTTGGACCGGAATAATAATAAAAATATCATTATTAATTGAATAACACTCAATCCATTTTTGCTTAATTGATAAAAACATGTGACAATAATAAACCTTTAACTACTTCAACTTATTTAAGTCACATCTCAATTAACTAATGATTTAAGGAATACATATCAATAAATACCAAATAAACATATATCAAATTCCTTTTAAACTAAATTAGATTTTGGTTCAAATAATCAACTAAATTACAACACCATAATTTCTCCCACTTTTTGACTTTCATCAAAAAGTAAACAAGGGGTTAAGTATTAGCAACATGCATCAATATGTTCACGCAAAATTTAATGCAAACATAATGTAACCGCCTCGAATTATGAAGGCAAACACTAATTGGAATTTAGTATTAATCAAGCGGAAGCTTACTTTTTCCAACACAATTAAGGAGTTACTTAAAGGTCAAACCAATATCCAAATATAATACTTGAACCAAACCAAAGCAATATAACGGAAGTCTTAACTGTCCAAAATATAGGAAAATTAAAACCAAATCGAAATAAGTCCAAAGTTCAAATTACATCCTTAAATTAGTCTAAATCTAAACAAATAGTCTCTTAAATAAAATAACGAAATCTAAACAAAAGGGGAGTCATACTCCAACTCAGGTTCATCTTCCGCTCGCATATGCATTCTCCGTCAAGGTGCCATAGGGGTTTACTCTAAAAACAAAACCATTGGAAAAACATACAAAGCATAGTATCAGCAAAAAGGCCGAGTATAAACACACTGGTGTCCGTCAAACAAGTTATTGAAACCTTTTTTTTTTGAGTAAATTCATTTTGAAATATGCTTTTTCATTTGATAAATCATATTATGATTCAAATCCAGTTCAATGGCTTTATAGTCATTTCAAATTCTCATTTTTCATCATAAATCATAAGATCTCAATGGATCCAAATCAATTTCAAACTCATATCATAAGTTTACATGGGTACTCTGTGAGTCATCCTGTGACTCGTTTGGTAGTCGATCTACCGTCCGCGACATGTCCGGCAAGTGTAACACAATGGTATTGTGAACAATACGCGCTCAGCATTGGTGAGCCGTTTAATCATGCACACAACATTTGCTGTGGCATATGTACCCGCCATTTAGGCTAAAACATTTTTTTTGTACATAATATATATCTTATAATTCTAATAGCATTTGAAAGTCAAAAATATTAACTTTTTCCGTATGATAAACATCTTTTATTTGCACATAGCAAAACATACTTTATTTGCAACTTAGCAAAATCAAATCATAATATTTCCCACATGGGTAAAACATGCTTAGCATAATCATATCATTAAACATAACCTTTGTATTATATTGGGGCATCACTAGCATGTATGGAAATGCATCGTAACAAAAAGTAATTAAAGTTCAATACGATTTTTTTTAAGGAAACCACTAAAATGTTTCGTTTCAATCCTTCTTAAAGTAAATATAACTTAAAAGGGTTTTGAAATTCATTCAAAACAACTAGAATATGATTCATAAGTCTATAAAATCATTACGACAGATGATTTCATAAAACACTATTTTCTTAAATACGAGATAGTTTTGCCGGTAATAAAATCGATAATTGATTTACAAAGTACATATTAATTCTCCAACAAGGCCCAAATTAATCAAGTCATTATAATACCTTATTTAAAATGAATTTAAGGTTGTCCCATCAGATTATAATTGATTATGCGAATTTATAACGATCTTACAATTATTTTCGACAATTTGGGTATTTACCGTTATTTAAATGGTGTCTTAAATCCGTAAAATTTATAAACCATCTATATTAAACTTAATTTATACTATGAGGCAGTAGGTTATTAATATAATTATAAATTTTTTATATAGGTCTATTTTTACCCAAATTTAATTAACAATATTACACTTTTTAATAAATAAACATTGTCTATTAATTTGATAAATTAGTAAATAATTAATAATTTATTTTATAAAATTTTACCAAAGTTCCAGAAGTCATATAATATGTTTATTAGGCTATTTGAATTTATAAAACTCATGTATGATGTTTTATTATTTTGTATAGATATTTTATCGATAAATAGAATAAAATAGGTTTAAAATTATTTGAGTTCGAATAAAATATTATGAAAAATTATATGATATTCCAGAAGCTATTTTAAGGGGTATAAAATTTTAAATAACCATTAAAAATCATGTGGGGTATTTTTAATAATTAATATCGTTATTTTACCAATAAACCGAATAAAATTTATTTAAGTCCATATATGGTCACGAAAATCCATATAAATTTTTGAACATGTATCTACTGTTTATATAAGTGTCTCATAAATTTTCATGTCCAAAAGACGTCATTTAGTATTTATTTTATATTTTACCGTTTTCAAACTTACCGATTATTAATAACCGAGTAAAAATTATTAAGGTCCTTAAATGTCAACGAAACCATCCCAAAATTTTACCAGTTTTACCTACTGTCCATATGAGTTTGTGATAAAAATTTCAAGTCCATATGTCTTTGTTTGGTAATTATTTTATTTTTTACCATTTTACAATTTACCGTTAAACAATTTAACGATTATTCAAAAATAATAAAAAAAAATTCCAAACTAAATATATTCTGGCCAACTCTTGTTGGAGACATTATAATATGTTTTTATTAATTATTTTTGATGATGAAGAGTTCATCTAATACCATGTTTTATAATAAGAGTATTTAACACCTTATAATCCATTAAAATATCAATTTAACGAATAATCTCAACAAAAAGTATCCAAGAAATTTTCTTAACATATAGCTACTGAAAATTTCTTTTAAATTGAATTTCAAATATTTTCAAATTCATATAATCATTTCCATCACAATAACTTTCACAAAGTAGTGTTAAACATGCCTTTAAACATATAATAATTTATAAAATCAACATGCATGATGCCCACAATAATAATACATGTAATAAATTATTCCATACTCAAATTTATCATTTTGACATCATTTTTCAAGATTTAAGAACTTCTCTTTGGGAATTTTATTTTTTTTTTTTTAAAAAAAAAGTTTATACACAAACTTTCCCAACTTGTTCTTAAATCCTTTAAAAATCACCCCATGTGACATACCTCGACTCCAAGCCTATATAATTATTCCGTAAGCTCCCACGTAAGCTCCTACGCGTTTTTAGAAGTGGTTCTAACTTCGGGTCCTTGCCCTTCGAGTCTCAACTCCAATTCTTCAACTAAACATATTGCATTCATCCAAAAATCAATAATAATTTTGGATTTCTAACATGCACTTAACTTTTCCTAGTTAGAGTTGTTAGACTAATACTTGTGATGATTTTAACATATTTGGAGTATACTTATTATGTTGAGCAACATACTTAGTTAAGTCCCATAATTTTACTTGAATCCTTTAAGTAACAAAATTTATATGTTTGTGGAAATACATCTTCTTACTTTCTATTATGGCCTATTTTTATAGATTTATAAGTGATGATTTTCTTAGTTTAGAGATAAAATACTCATTTTATAATGATCTTAGTTTATAGAAAGATTCATGTAAAAAAATGTTTTACATGAACAAGTTTTAACAAAAACTAGTGGAATAGGGAAATGAACATAACTTACTCTATACTTGGTGGATTTCTTCAAGTTTGGTGTCTATGGAAAGCTCTTAAGATGAAGATTATTTTTATGGGAGATTTGAGTTTATAAACATAAATTTTCAGAAGTTTTAAATGGGTTTTTGAAGGAGATTTGATGAGAAAAGAAGGTGTTCTAGTTATTGAAAGTTTGAAGGATTCTAGTGTTTGTTCATGGATGAACTTGGGAGCAATGTGTTGGGGTTTATGGCTGAATAATTATTCAGAAAATGGAGTGTTTTTGCTTCAAATATTTGCCTCTTGCATGCTTGTAATGATGCACAAGCTTTGGGTAGAACAAAAGGGGTTTTGGGTAGTGTGATTGGCTTGAGTGTGTAAGTGAACAAGGAGCTACTAAGGGGATTTGGGACAGCCATATTAGCTGCTGTTTGGGGCTGATTTGGAGTGCTTTTTGTCCTCAATTTGGTCTATTATGGTATAAGAAAGGTTTATCTAAGATAGTTTAAAGTTTGGGTAAAAATTGTTGTACATGTAACAAGTTATGTAACTTGTACTTCATGTTTAAAAATCACTTGTATATGTGAGAAACATTTAATTTACTCCCATCATGGTTATATAATATGCTTGGGTAACAATTAAAATTTTTTTTCGAACTGTTATGGGTAGTTGCTCAACTTTAAGTTTTACCTCCAAAGTTTACGTTACTTGTTACGATTCATAATCGCGTTACGAATTAACAAGTTTCTAATCATTGTAGAGAATTTTCAAATTACTACCATCACTAATTAAATTATAATTAGTAACAAACAAATATATAAGAAAAATTAGGCACTAAAAACGACTAATGAAATCTCCTAATAATACGACTGTTTCACATAATTCATGCAAATTTTTCACGTAAACTGCACATGCATTTTGATCACAGAAATTTATCATCATATTCATGCAAATTATTTGAGTAATTACTAAGTTACTCCCCCTTAACACATGAATAACATTTATACTCACCCTTAGATCATGAAACCTCATTTTGTATTCCTAGTTCCATACATATATATGCAACGTGATCTAGACTTAAAGGCTTTGTAAAAATATCTGCTAATTGATAATGTGTAGAAATAAAAGATAGAGTTACATTACCTTTTTCCATATGATCACGTATAAAATGATGACGTGCCTCAATGTGCTTTGTACGTGAATGTTGCACTGGAGTCTTAGTTATACAAATTGCACTACTGTTATCACACTTGATTGGTATGCCCTTGAGATTGATTCCAAGATCTCAAAGCTATTGTGCGATCTATAGTATTTGAGACAAACATTCACCGATTGCTATATATTGAGCTTCGGCCGTTGACGAAGCCACTGAATTTTGCGTTTTAGAATGCCTTGAAATCAAAGATGATCCCAAAAATTGACATGATCCTGATATCCCCTTTATATCCCGTATAATCCGTATAACCAATCAAACCAAAATCACAATACTAGGGTACCATAGACCAAAGTATTTAGTCCTATGTAGATATCTAAAGATTCTCTTAACTGCTGTTAGGTGAGATTCTTTTAGGTTAGCTTGAAAACAAGCACATAAGCAAACACTAAACATTATATCCGGACGACTAGATGTTAAATACAATAGTGAACCAATTATACCTCTATAAGAAGTTTGATCAACACTCTTACCATTTATATCTTGATTAAGGCTTAGTGTTGCACTTATAGGAGTATTAGCACTTTTGCATTGATCTATATTGTACATCTTTAAAAGATCTCTAACATACTTTGATAAATAAATATGTTATTCTTCTTTTCATTTATTTGTGTCCAAGAAAGAATGTTAAGTCTCCCATGATGCTCATTTCAAATTCCTTGCAGATAATCTCAAAAAATTTCTTGCATAAAGAATTATTAGTAGCTCCAAACAATATATCATCAACATATACTTAAACAACAAGAACATCTTTCCCTTTTGTTTTAATAAAAAGTGTTTTATCAATTTTACCTCTTTGAAAGTTATTCTCAAGTAAATGTGAACTAAATCTATCATATCAAGTCCTTGGAGCTTATTTCAAACCGTATAATGTTTTGTTTTGTTTAAACACATGATTAGGCAGATTAGGATCTTCAAAACCAGGTGGTTGTTTAACATAAATTTCCTCTTGTAAGTAGCCATTTAAAAATGCACATTTAACCTCTATTTGGTATAATTTTATGTTCATATGGAAAGCAAAGCAAGCATGACTCAATAGATTCTAACCTTGCTACGGGTGCAAAAGTTTCATCATAATCAATACCTTCTTCTTGATTATAGCCTTGAGTTACTAACCTTACTTTGTTCCTTAAAATTTCTCCATGCTCATTTAACTTATTTCGAAAGACCCATCTTGTTGCCAAGATGGTACAATCCTTTGGCCTTTCAACTAGATCCCAAACTTTATTTCTTTCAAGCTCATTGAGTTCACTTCTGGTTCCTTTATGGCTTCTTTAACGTCCTTTGGTTCTACAAGTGAAAAAAAAGCAGAAAAAGCACATAATGTTTTAAGAGACGATTTTGTTTGTGTATCTTTATTTGGATCACCAATGATATTCTTTGGAGGACGTTGAGATGATAATCTAAATCTTCTTCTAATTATGGATGGTGTATGATCATTTAGAGAACTTGTTTCTACTTCCTTTGAAAATTCTTTAGTTGGAGTACGTACAGGAGGTCTTTCCAGGTCTTGAGTTGGGTTTCAAGATCAGGCTATGAGTCTTCATCGCGCTCAACCTATTTTTCTTCAACCTGTTCAAGACTTTGCATAGGCTCATGCATATTCTTCTTTCATCTTCATTTCGATCATCGACATCTAATTCATCATCACTCACGTCATCAAAATGTTTATCAAGGTCTAACTCATTAAATCCTTCATCACTTCTAGCATTAAAATTACCTAGATTATCCTTACCATTACTATGGATGAAACACTTACAACCGAATGGTCTAAGGTAGGCTATGTTTGGTTTTCATCCCTTATACAGCTCATAGGGGTTTTTCTTAAGTATGGGTCTAGTGAGACATTTATTTAATTCATAATTTGTTGTATTAACCTTTTCGACTCAATAATGTTTGGTTAATCCATTTTCAATGAGCATAGTCCTAGCCATTTCCTCTAAAGTGCAATTTTTCCTTTCAACCACAACTTTTTGTTATGGTGTCCTAAGAGCTAAAAAGTAATGGGTTATATCATATTTCTCACAAAAGGAATCGAAGCCTAATTAATCAAACTCTCTCCCATGATCACTTCTAACCAAAACAATTGGCAGATTTAACAAAGTTTGCATCTCTTTAAAAAGCCTTGAGAACAACTTCAAAACTTCGCCTTTATCCTTCAAAAAATCAACCTATGTAAATCTAGAAAAATCAACAACTGTTACTAGTATATATTATTTACCTCTTATGCTCCTTACACGCATTGGACCACATGGATCAATATATAGAAGTTCACATAATCTAGTAGTGCTTACCATTTTCTTTGGTTATAAAAACCTTCTTACTTGTTTACCTCAAATGAACACATCACATGAAGGACTGTCCTTGTAGTCAAGGGCTGAAAGTCCCTTAACCAGGTCTTTACTTACTAGTTCATGCATGGTGTGCATATCGACGTGGCCTAGCCTTCTATGCTATAGCTTTGGATCATCCGTTATAGCCTTTAAACACTTAAAATCTTTAGCTGCAATTTCGTTAGTATTTAAAGCATAAACATTATCATGTCTAAGGGCGGTAATGAATATATCTCCCGTGTTTACATTTTTAACAACACACTTTTCTTTATCTAAAATTACTTGCTTACCTTTATCACATAATTGAGATACACTTAACAAATTAAACTTCAAGCCATCAACTAAATAAACATTATCAATAGATTTAGAAGAGTTCTTACCAACCTGACCAACGCCTAATATTTTGCATTAGTCGCCTATAGTGATCGAACCCTTAAACTTTTCTTATATTTTTGAAAATAGTGAGGCTTTACCACTCATATGCCTCGAATATCCACTATCTAAGATCTATCTTTGTTTTACCTACAAAACAAAAAATAACCTTTCTCAACGTTACTTAGCCGACCAAGTTACAAGTTTAGGTGCATACTCGGGACGAACCATGTCAGGTGGTCTCGTCACTTTTGGAACCCATATTTGTTTTACCTATTCATGTAGTTCATAAGGAAAAGTGTTCTAGATAATATGATTTTCCTTACGCCTGTAGGGAATGAAAATTTAAGATGTCCTTCTTTGCAACAATAGGAGTAAACAGGCGCACGTCTATATTTGGATGAACTTTTAACAAAGGTGGTGCGACTCTTAAAGTTAGGTTTAGCATTACTATAACCAATATAATGTTTATCATTTGATGCTTTTTGGCGAGTGAGAATTTTAACGAACTTAAAATCATAAGCATTTAGCTTACTCTAGAATTACAGACTATTCTCATACTCATATCTCAAGATCTTGAGTTCAAATTCAAGATCATAATTTTATTCTGAATGCATAGAAATGTGCAAACACTATCCCTATGAACAGTAGCAAATATAATATAATAGTGCATTAATACTAACTATATTGTACTATAAATATACGCCTTCTTGCCGCATTGCTATATACACGGAAGCATACGAGTTTACCAATCTGTTATCGTTCTCTTATAGTACTCTTCTCGTTATATTTTCCTACTTCTCTGCTTAATGGTACTAAAATATGACAACACAACGGAGGCTAAAAAGTCAAAATTTTATTAGGTGACAAACATCTCCGGTTTAATTGTGGCCATTTTGTATCCACATTTAAAAAACACTTCATATTCATCATCTCTGAATTCAGCAATCATTCATTAATCCACTGTCTAATTCGAAGTTCAATTAATCTAATTTCAGTTATACTATTTGTTTACCCGCCGTTGAAGGTTGAACTACAAACCCAGAAAATTTTCTCTTAACATATTGTATGGGAATTATTGATTAGCATCAATAATGAGTTTTGCTACTAGGATTAAGAGAAGTTCTTCATCATCATCTTCATGGTTTTCACATTTCTGTGAATCAGCTCGTCGGACTAAGCCCCTTGTACCCAATTCTTCGGAGGTTCGAACCAACTCGGGCGACGGGCTTATCCGACGATTAGGTCTTTTCGATTTGATTCTACTTGGTGTTGGTGCCTCTATTGGTGCTGGAATTTTTGTTGTTACTGGTACTGTTGCTCGTGATGCTGGTCCAGGTACGGATTCTATCTTGAGATTTTGTTTTCCATATAGTTATTGTAGATTATAATAATTCCTATTTACAAGAGTTAATTTTTGTAGTATTGAGTTTAATTTTGTATTGAATTAATACTAGTGTTACACTTGAATGTGCCTCCCTCTCCCTTCTGTATTAGGCTGTTTAGGTTTGGTTTAGTAGTTGCCAACATTTTGACTTTATAGAATTTTAGTTGATAATTAGTTCAAGAGAGATGTATATAATGTAGCTCTTGTTTGATATTATCAACGTAAACTGTTTGTGTTTAATTGGGTAATTTATCGATTTCTCTTCCATAACAAATTGTGTAACAATTGGAATAGGGGAAATCTACAAGTAAGATGAGTCATCTTCGCACTTCGCTGGCTACATTATCTTTATTTATTTTCTAAATAAGGGGCTAGGGTTATCTAAGTGTATTGATGCAAGATCCAAATCATCATATGGTGATACGTTTGATCACAATCTTGGATTAATGAAGCTTTGGATAAAGAAGTAAAGGAGCTCACATGCAAAGTGCTGAAAGCAAGAAAATCTGAAGAAATGCCCAAATAGTTACCTGTTCGATCGAGCATCAAGCTGCTCGATAAATCAGGATGCGTACCATCTGGATGACATCAGACATTAAATTTTGGGAAGGCCTGCTAGTTGGCTCGATCGAGCAAGACAGTTAGAGCCTCTTTTTTTGTGTTGCATGCGTGAATCCTTTTGGGGATCCATAGGTTTGGCTTTTTAGACCTTCTTACGCCTATAAAGAGGGTCTTAAGGGCAAGAAGTAGCAAGTGGAAGAGTGCAAGAAATTTTCTTGGGTTGTTGAACCTTGTGAGAGAAAGCTTCTATTTTGAGTGAAACTCCATAGGAGTTTATGTTAACTCTAAGAGTGAGTTCATTTTGAGAGATATCTTATTATAGTTGTTGATTCATACTAAGAAATAGAAATCTTTGTTTGTGTGGGAAGGTACCTTAAGATATCATTAAAATCTTGGTGTTCATGTTTTGTTCTTGCTTTGTTCTTGAATAGTTTGTGTGGGTTCTTGTTTACTTCTGTTTTGCTCATGTTTTCTCATTTTTTTTCTCTTCCTTCAAGTGTTCAAATTCACAACAATTGGTGTTAGAGCAAAATTGAGGATCCTTTGTGTTTGTTTAGTGTGAAAATTGCAATTTGGTTAAGAGAAGATGAGCAAAGGTGGGAAGTTTACATTCCATTCTTTAATGGGAGAATGATTTTTTCAGTTTCAAAAAATTTGGTTGAAGACATGTTGGTGCAATAAGGTATTGATGACGCTCTTAAGAAAATAAAGCCAAGAAGTATGGGTAAGGATAAGTGGGTTTTTGTTAAAATAAGGCATTGAGTACTATCGGCCTTGTCATTGCCTCGGAAATCAAGTATAACTACTTGAAGTAGACCAGACCACACTAAGTTGTTGGAGAAACTTCAAGCGGTGTATGATTAAAATCTATAACAAACAAAATTTTGCTTGTGGCGGGAACTATATCAACTTACTAAGGATGATACAAGCATGCAAGATTACACTAACACAGTCAACCAATTACCAATTGTTGAATGCAGATGAGAAACTTTCACATGAGGAGCAAGCTTTACTTCTATTACCTTTTCTTCTCAAAAGCAATAGAATAATAGTGCAAACTTTACTTAATGGGAAGGAAGAGACAATGTTACTTGGAACGACATTCGGTTTGGGATGGGAGACGGGAACACGGAATACAACCTAGATTGACTCCGGAACGATTGGGTACGAGATATATTATGTATAAAATATATATTTGAAAACAAAATTAAACTAAAATGATTAATTTGCTTAAAGGAAATATTTTCAAGTGGATTTTTTTTAGATTTCTAGGTTTTATCTCGTTTTTTTCTCCCTTCTTTTTTCTTTAATTTGTAAATGAAGGCAAAAGTACCTTTTAAAAAAGGTCTTCTACACCGGGACGCCACCTTGAGCGATTTGGGTGGCGTTTCATGGTGATTGGGGATGAACGTTTCCGGATCGCAGAACGTGGCTGCGTTCCACGTTCCATGTAACTTTGGGAAGAGATGACTCTCATTTAAGAATTGGTGGCGCTAAGAGAGATTGAGCGATTCAAGGTGAGAAGTAAGGGGGAAGAGAAGTAAAGTGGTGAGTATGGGTTGATTGGTTAGAGCTTGTGAGAGCTCTTATAGAGAGAGATTGCGTAAGGATAAGGGCTATAGTAAGAAAGATCATTCAAGGAAAAGTTGACTATAATAACAAAGAAAATTAAATTGTTAATGACGTGTAAAGAGATGGATGAGGACCGCAAGAATGTGAGGACATGAACGACGGTGAAAGAAGAGATGTTGAGGGCTTGAGGCTAAGGAGGAGTTAGCTTTAGGCTTTGTGGATGGTCATGATTATGGAGCATTCCTTGTTGATGGGGGAGATGCTTATAAGGAACGGGTGATAGGCTCTGATAGCTCATTTCGTATATGTTGTGAGAAAAAGTATTGTATGTGCCCAGGGGACAGATCTGAAAAATTTAAAGGTGAGGCTGCGGAGTTACACTTTGACTTGAAACAAAGGGAGTATGTATTATAAGACAAAATCTTAAAAGGTTTATAATCATGTAATATGTGAAACATGGCATAAAAGACAAATGCATATGTAAAGCAAAATGAAGACAAAACTCCATTAAATTCTCTCATTAAACCACACAAATTTAGACTAGAAAATTTTGAGAATTTAGATTTTACAAGTACTTTTGGTTCTGTCATTCATACACATTTAAAATTGTTTACTACTTCACACTTATTGGCCACCCTTTCTAATGTATATGCGTTACATTTTCTTTCTTACTTTTTTTTCTTACTTTTTTTTTTCTTACTTTTATAAATATAAAATTGATTATTTGAGTTCTTTTTCCCATTTATTATTGAGCAAAAATTTATAAGAAATCATGCAAATTATATTTGTAAATTTAAGCAACTTGCTAGAAACAAATTCAATTAAATTGAAAATGCCTGAAACTTAATTCATATATTATACATCAACTAAGGCTACATTGAAACCTATGTTACTTAGACTTGGATACGGGTGTGGATCTGAGGATATGGTATGACAATTTTAGAATTCTAGGATATACGATCGCCGTCCTAGTATTGGGTACTGTTATGGGAATACGACAAAATAATTCAAAAAATTTCATATAGCATAAATATACTTAAAATTTCCTAAAACGTAAACATTCAATAAAATTAAAGTTCTTAATGGTCAAAATCTAGATAAACAGAAAAAACAAACATTGCACTAAAAGTCTAAAAACAACATTGTTAAACATAAAATATTATAATTGAGTTCAATCAAATGTCATTGCCAATAGCAGGATTATTAACAGAAAGTTCCGCAAATCCAAAGGATTTCTGCCAAGGTTGTCGTCCCCGGTAAAAGACAAAATAACAAACAATTATTAGAAATTCACTACAAGCATCTCTTTACAATAAATGTAAAAGTATAAGAAAGCAACCCCTATTTGTGTGAATATAAATTAAAGTCTTTCGATGTTTGAGTCTTTAATCAATTTCTCTTAATTGTTTGTATGGAACCAAAAGAACACCAATTTCTTTAACAATAAGAAGAAGATGCAAGTTGTGAAAGAAGCTTATATGCAAAGCTTCAACAGTGGAGCCGATGATCCATAATTAATCCACCAAGACAATGGATCTTCATATTCCCTTGTTGCCATTATATGGGGTTCAATACATATACCCAGCCTTCTTGCAAATGCCCATATTTTAAGAATGCTTGGCACATCTTTTCTTTGTCCTTAAAAATTCTTTGCAAGCATGTAACTCTATTTGTTGAAATCTCTTTATCCTCATTGGGAGCAACTCTACTGGTTATATCACCTCCATCTTGTAGCCATTCTCATGATAAAATTCAAGAACCAAAGAATGTGCCAAACACTGAAGAGATGTGTTGCTCTTGTTCCACCCATCCACTATCACTTGGTGAACAAGATAAAAAAATTCAAATGGTCTATGAGCACATCTAACCCTTTATGATCAAAAATTCTTTTTTCACTTCCTTTATCCCATATGTCATAAACTAAGTGTAAAACACAAATATTGATATCAACTTCCCTTGTAAAATTCATTATTGGTCCAGTATAGCAAAGAAGGTAATTAATTGATCCCAAAATGCATGCTAACCAACAAATTCTTATGAATCTTCGATACCGAAAGTAAGAATGACAACGTGAAATTGTGTCTTACCCATGTGCAATCCGACGTATCGAGGACATATCCGGCAGCGGTATCCATACCAGCCGTATCGAACACCAGCAAGTGACATGGAATGAAACCAAACTTCCATAATGATGGTGAAAACTGAAGAATATAGGAATGATGAAATTGCCAAGGGTCGTAATAGTTTATAGCAATTTAATATTTTTAAAAATGAATTTGTTTTTTTGACACCTTACGTATTTACATTACATAGTAGTATTAAGAAACTCTTTTGCAATGGTAGTGCAAGTGAAATTATTTAAGCAATGCCAAGGGTTCAAAACTTCTCAACAATACTCAGCATATTTCTTTATGGGGTTTCATATACAACCCAATGTTCCACATTGACTCGTCACTGTTCAAGAGTACCCTAGAAGATACAAGGTAAAAAACAAGAGATGTATCTATGTAACGTAAGGAACTTGAAGATTGATGAACTTGTATTGCTATTGATACAAAAACATCACAACAGTAATCAAAGGCCCTAAGGATGACAAATTGCATGCCAAACACCAATTAATAGGACCTTCCACTCTCACACTATGTTTGGATCTCATTTTTGGAAGGAAAGGAAGGGAGAAGGAAGGGAGTGCAGGGAAGAGAAGTTGAGAGCATGGAAGATTACTTTGTTTTCCTTTCAAATCTTTCCAATATTGAAAGGATTTATTTTGTATATGCTACTATAGTTAGTGGTGGTTACATAAGCCACAATGTTGACGATGAAAAATGTAAGTCACCAAGAGAGGTGACATTTGATGTTGGGGATAAATTCGGTCCTGAGGGGGAGATAATACATACAAGAACAATATCATCCTGTGGTGATCAGCTTGATAGATTAGGAGGGCAAAGCACTACCAAGCATTAATGAGGGCATGGATGAGAAAGCAAGGGAGCACACATGCCAACTGTTGGAAGCAAGAAAGTGCGAAGAAGAAACTGGAACAAAGGCCAACTCAATCGACCATCAAGCTGCTCAATTGAGCAGAATTGCATGCATCATACACTAAGTTTTTATGATGCACGCGGTGCTCCTTGGGTCGATCCAACAAGTCTGTCAGAACTTCTTGCTTTGTGTTGCATGCGCGAATCATTTTTTGATTCTTAGGTTTACCTTCTCCAACCTTAAGTCTATAAAAAGGGTCGTAAGGGTTAGAAGAAGCAAGTCAAAGAGTACAAGAAGTATATTTGGGTTGTTGAACCTTGTGAGAGAAAGATGTATTGTATTTTGAGAGAAACTTCATAGGAGTTTATGTAAGCTCAAGAGAGCGAGTTTACATAGAGAGATTTTGTATTGTAATTATTAATTTACACTAAGAAATACAAATCTTTGTTCTTACATGTGTTCTTAGTTCTATTTTGCTCTTGTTTTCTCATCCTTTGAGTATCTAAATCCACAAAAAAGTGGTTAGGATATAGTTATCATTTGTTATATACAGTCACCTTATAAAGTACTAGTCTATTAAGGATATGAATATATGACATGGTATTCCTTGAGATGATGTAATTAAATTGAATCAATCCTTTGATTGTCTTGAAATCAGCAAAGTACATGGAAATTTGATGACATTTTCATGTATGACAAACCATAATTTATTGCCCTCTCTTAATTGTGTTAATAATAATTATCTAAAACCATACCCTCATTTTTGGTGTAAGCTTGAAGGTTTGTGCTTTGTAAACTCTTAACATTTTCTTAAGTTCTGCATAATGGAAGTGTTGACACATGATCGAACTCTCATTCAATGCAACAAAACAATAAATCAATTCTAATGCAAAACTATTTTGTGTCTAACTAATTTCTTTTGAAAAGCTTAAGGTTTTAGTCACAAAAGTTTATTACAAAAACAATTTTGTTACGAAACCCTATTTGCTGCCATAGTACCATGTGTTAGTGTTGATATAGCTTCTTGAAACAGCCCCACTTTTTATATCCATCTAGACGCATGTGCAAAGGATCGTGTTTTAGTAAAGTGCACCTTTTTTCCATATTTTAATCGAATTTAATATCTACCTCACTATTCTTGCTGGATCCATTGTCTTTGTTTCGATAGGGCTAAAGATATATAGTTTTTTGATTTTAGATTATAGTGGACTAAAGTAAATGATTCATTAAATCATGTGCACTTCTTACTTGTGTGAAATTGCACTTAATCTTTGCTACTAAGGGTTAGGCGGAAACAACCCCTTTATTAGTCTTATCACTAAAAGGGGTAAGATTGCGTACATCCGATCTCCTAAACCACACCATGGGTGGGAGCTACTTAATGGCATTGGGGCAATGGAACGTTGTTGCTTGTTGTTTCCAAGCACACTCTTTGACATAATTATAGACTATAAACCTTGAAACGAAAAAAAGTTTTTGCAATCACTATATGGAGTACATATCCTCATTTAATTTGATTTTTGACTATTGGATGTATAGACGTGAACTCAACTTTTATTTCTTTGTTTTTATAAATTTGTAGAAGTAATAGTTGGAGTAAGAGTAACCATTGCAATGAAACATTATTTCAAATGTTCTAAGTGATGATGTTTTATTTGGTTCGTATACATTAATACTTTCCATGCCCCTTATTAACATGACATAATAGCATCATCCATACTGAATTTTGCTTCCCATTATTCTAATACCAAGAATAATAAAAAAAAGTATATGTACTAGGTGATGGACAATATGTTATAGTAATGAAATATGCTATCATGCTAAATAAAGTAGTCAATAGAACTCAATGGTGGTACCATGTCAAATGACATACTTATCTACTTAAGAATTGGTAGAATGCCAACAAAAAGGTGAGGTGAGCTTTTAGTGTTTGGTCAGATTACTTTGTGGTTTGGCTACTGGGCATGGGTGGAAGAGGTGGTGATATTAGGCAGAGAACAGCCATGTCAGAGCTCTTGAGAACATGCTTGATTAGTATAGTATATGCAATATGCTAATGTGCTAAATAAAGTAGTCAATATAACTCAATAAGGACTTCCAAGTCCAACATGAAGTATGTTGTAGGTGCTAGGAAATTGTCTCTTATAATCCAATGCACCACAATATTAATCACATCTGGTTACTAAACCAATCACTATAATAAAATCCTATTTCAGGTTTTAAACTTTTTTTTAAATTTTTTTTATACTAATATGTGTTGTTATTCATGAATTTTCCTTTTTTTTTTTCTTGAACGAATGTGCATGTTTGATTGACGCTACTTTCTTTGAGCATGTAAATTGAATTGTAGTGGTTTCAAGGGGCTTTTATGATTACTGGCAGACGGACAAGGGTTTGGCTGGAATAGACTTAATAACAGTGATTGTGTTCTCACATGAGCAGTCATATATAGTACAAGAATGATGCTATTTAAGAAATTCAGGCTATGTATTTTTTGTAGAGCACAAAGCTTACTTGAATTTCATTTACTAATGCAGCGGTTATACTTTGCTTTATACTTGCTGGAGCATCATGTATACTCAATGCTCTCTGTTATGCTGAGCTATCATCTCGTTTTCCTGCTATTGTTGGAGGGGCATATTTGTATGCATACTCGGCTTTCAATGAGCTCACTGCCTTCTTGGTTTTTGCTCAACTGATGCTTGACTATCACATTGGGGCAGCTAGTATTGCAAGGAGCTTGGCCAGCTACTTCATTGCTTTACTAGAACTGATTCCCGCTATTAAGGGAAATATTCCAAGCTGGATAGGACATGGCACTGATGACTTTTTGGGTTTTTTCTCCATCAACATTTTAGCTCCTATCCTGTTGTTCATCCTTACTGTAGTTTTATGTTGGGGTGTTGGAGAATCTTCCATTGTGAACAAATTCATGACTGTCACAAAGGTACCATCTTATCTGACAGATGAACGTGTTTAGTTGATCATCGTTCTGATGACAATGAGTAAAAAAAGGCAATTGCAATTGACGCAAGTGTATTTATCGTTTGCTGTAGGTTGTTATTGTGATCGTTGTTATCATTGCTGGGGCTTTTAAGGTTGATGTATCAAATTGGGATCCTTTCGCACCTAACGGTTATGGTGCAGTTTTAACAGGAGCAACTGTTGTATTTTTTGCTTATGTTGGATTTGATGCTGTAGCTAATTCTGCTGAAGAGTCTAAAAACCCAAAGGTAATTCTTACAAAAAAGATGGATTTTAGGGCTACACTTATTTAGATATATGTATATTCTTGAATAATCTGATGTTTGGTCAATCCTTTGGAAGGATTTGCCATTGGGAATTATTGGAAGCCTTCTCATCTGCATAGTTTTATATATCGGAGTTTGCTTGGTGATCATCGGAATGGTTCCTTACAATCTTCTTGGTGAAGATGCTCCACTGGCCTCAGCATTTGCTTCCAAAGGCCTGAAATTTGTCACTGTTCTGATCAGTGTTGGTGCTGTTGCTGGGCTTACAACTACTCTTCTGGTCGGACTCTATGTTCAGGTCAATGGATGTAATATGCATAATAATAATACAGTTTTTTCATAGCAGTTACCATAGATAAAATGGATGCTACTGGCTCTTTTATGCCGTGTATGTCCTTTATCATTGGAAAGGAATATTAATGATTGATAAAAAAAGGACATTGGTCATCAACTATTAAACTAAATTAAATCTATCATTTGGCACTCATGGACAGTCTCGCTTATACCTTAGCCTTGGAAGGGACGGCTTATTACCTAAAATTCTTGCTAAAGTGAATCCCAAGCGGCACACTCCTATGAATTCTCAGATCTGGGTTGGACTTATTGCTGCTGTTATGTCAGGGCTATTCAACGTGCATGTGCTTTCTCACATTCTTTCAGTTGGGACGTTGGTATGTCACAATTTAATTATTATACATAAATTTTCAATATTATGTTCATCGCTGAATTTTCTTGGATTCTAAATTTATCTTGTTTCAGACAGGCTATTCTGTTGTGGCAGCCTGTGTTTTATCCCTCCGATTCGAAGAAAACTCCCCAAATGATGCATCAGCTAGATGGTGCTCTAAATGGGCTGAAGGTGTAATTTGGCTGGTTGTGTTAGCTTGTTGTGGTTTTGGTGCAGGAGTGCTGTATCGTTTTGGTGCTTCATACTTCTTTTTGATCATACCGTTGGTCATTGCTCTAGTTGCTTTAGTGGCTCTTTACATCCGCCAAGTATGGATTCTTATTCTTTTTTATTCAGTTTTCTTTAGCTTCAATACATATTAGCATCAGTTATTGTTTGCACCACCAACAATCCCCTTGTGAATAGCATTATAAATTTGAGCTTAATTCCTAGTCTCCATGTTATTTTATGCATCTTTGTTTTCTTTTTCAAGGTTTATTCAGATCCTCCTGGGTTTTCCTGTCCAGCAGTCCCCTTCTTGCCAGCTCTCTGCATATTTTGCAACATATTCTTGTTTGCTCAGGTTCGATGCGTCTTTTTCTAATTGCATGTTCTCATGGCTTCATTTGGTAGGTGGTAATAAATCATAAAATTGATGAGTCGTATGTAACTTGTCAAAAAATGCCTCATATCAGTGTTCATGATGTTTCATGTCCATCCCTAAAATATCTTCTTTTTTTTTTTCTGCATTTTCGCTGCCACCCTTGACTCGTAAGTAATTAATGAAGATTAACACATGTTTAATGTTGAAGCTCTATAACCATTGACATCGGTTTGGGACCTTTCTTAATCCTTACAAACGTGCACCAACAAATCCATTATTCTATTATGTAATTTTATGATCAAACTTCCATTACCATGGAAATGACATGATACGTTTAAAAATTTACACATAAATCATTCTCATTACCACCAAATAATACCGATAACCAAACAGACCATAAGCGCCATATGTAAACGCCTGTATAGAAATTGAAAAAGAAATATTAAGTCCACCTAAATGCTCCAATCCTGATAATGTTAGAAATCCTATTTTGCAGCTGCATTATGAAGCATGGGTGAGATTTATTGTTTTCAGTCTAATTACAGTGGGCATATATGCTTTCTACGGCCAGTTTCATGCCAAACCGTGTTCAGATGAAACAATGGTCTACCATAGGACCTCTCCAGGGAGTCCACATCTACGGTAAATTTTTGGCAAGTACTGATACGTGCATGCACTACATACGACAAAGCATATTGAATTCTTATGCCACTTGATTCTTGCAAATTATTGTTGATTGTCGGAGTATAAATGCATGATTTCATGCAAATATTTACTTGAATAGGTGTGTGCGATCAATGTTCTCCTACAGTTTCAAAGTCCCATATTCTGATCCTTTTGAAGGAGACTGTTGTACATTATAATCAGTAATCTTTGTATTGTTAAGTTGTTCTATCAGTCTTCTACTTGTAACAATAATCATTTATGTTTGGATCCTATACTCGGTGGCTTCTTCTTGTTAAGTTGTTCTAAGACCATTCCAAGGAGAAACCAATTTATGTGCTTAGAATGGGATCTTTCTCAATAGAAAAGCAAGTATCACTTTTCGAAAAGGTATTGAGTTTGATTCTCACATAGTCCTCTTCTTTTCTTAGTCTATGTGTAATCATATAAAAAAAAAAAAAAAAAAGAATTTATGTGCCACCTCCTTGGAGTCGATGCTCATTCAAGTTAAAGATCAAATTTTAAGTCTTAAGCACCAAACAATCAACAAAATTTGGTAGTTTTACCAAAAGAAGTTGAGGCTGGAAGCCTCCAAAATGGATATCTTGTCACACTTTGTCTTAAGCTGACACTGTTATATTAGAAAACTTGATGAAATGACTCTTGCCATTTGTTGCAAAGACTTTCATCATATGCTCAACTTTGCCATCTTGGCTGAGGAGGTTCACATTTCTTATTGTCGTGGAATACAAACTTGAAGAAGGAAGAATTCGGTGATGAAAATTCTCTCACTCTCTCTCTCTCTCTATATATATATATATATATATATATATATATATTGGCAGAATTAGGTGAAAATAACTAAAGTAATATAAACTGAAAATCAAATTGAGATGTACATACTGTAGCAAAAGGTGTACATACTATCTGATAGGGTATACATATTTTTGTAAAGGAAAATTTTCATATTATTTTCAAAAATGTCATCGGAAGATATACATCTTTTAAGCATATATATAAACCTTTTAGAAAATGTCCAATTATTTATAAAATTGCCACTGATATATGTACACCATTTAAATTTTATGTACATTTGTTTTTAGTTTTCATCACTTTAATTGATATCACACACACACACACACACACACACACACACACACATATACATACATACATACATACATACATACATACATACATACATACATACATATATATATATATATATATATATATATATATATATATATATATATATATATATATATATATATATATATATATATATATATATATATATATATATATAGGATCAAATTAGAAGGATTTTAAAATGAGAAGGGTGAGAAGGATTTTTGTTTGATTTTGTTTGGTTACTATATATACAAAAAAGGATACTATGTTATAAATTAAGAATATTTTAAAAATTATTTCATAGTTACCTTTCTGTGTAACATAATTACTTTTAAAATTATAAGTTTTTGGCTTAATCGTGACCATAGATTTGTTTTATTTTAGTGAAATCAAATGTGTAGAGTCCTTCTTACCCTTCTCATTTTCAACCCCTTTTCAATGTATCCCTCCCATATATATACATAGGAAGAAGTTCAAGTGAAAACCATCCTTATATGAGAACTGTAGAACCAATCAGCCTAATATGGTCAAGTTTCAGTGAGAACCAAGCTTATATGAGAACCGTGAAAATCAATCTCCCTGATAAAAATATGTTACTTTTTCTATAGAAAACGTGTTACTTTTGGTACAAAAAAATATTACTTTTGTTTTTAGAAAAGGCTGGTACTTATTAGCAAAAAAAGTGATAGTTTTAGAAAAAATAAATTTTTTTCAAAAAAACAAACATATTACAAAATAACACGTTTTTTCCGAAAAGTAACACCTTTTTATGTAAAAAGGAACACTTTTTTATGAGTTTTTTTTAGACTTTTTTTACTTAAAGTAACACTTTTTTGCCTAATAATATCATAAAAAACAGTAACACATTTTTAGTAATGAGTAACATCTTTTTAGTAAAAAAAAACACTTCTTTGTAAAGCAGATTGGTTCTTACGGTTTTCATTTAAGGATGGTTCTAAAGAGCTTGCCAAATACCTAAGGAGCTCCTTCGGGTAGCTTTGTTCCTGCACCACAAAGGCCTCCAAAAGGACTTAACATTTCGCCCAATCATATTTCGATATGCAGATTGGAGGTTAAACTTTCCATTCACAATATAACTATATAGCTCACTCTTATCATTAACCAAACCTCTACTTTCAACAATTTTTCAAAGCAACAAAGAGTTTCTAATTATAAGGTTATTTTTTATTTTAATTGTTTTTGTAAAATAAATAAGGTATAATTAATAGTTTAATGATTAAAATGTACCAGTATTAAAGTTATCAAAAAATTTTTTTTTTTTAATAAAATTGTGTTTGAAAAATCTAAGTTTCTAAAATTGACTTTTTTCTTACTATTATTATTCATTAATAAATAAAGTTTAATTAAAAATCAAAATTTTCATACTCAATTACTAAAAAATTTAAACGGAAAAGCATGATATATAAAAGTGACACATGGCACATTCTTTTGTTGTTTTAATAGAATATATGATGCTTGTATGATAAATAAGGCATAATTAATAGTATAATCATTAAAATTTACGAAAATCAAAGTAACCAAAAATATTTTTTTCTTAAAAAAATTGTATTTGAAAAATCAAAGTTTCTAGAATTGACTTTTTTCTTACTATTATTATTCATTAAATAAAGTTTAATTAAAAATCATATTTTCCATACTCAATTACTAAAAAGTTTAGGCGGGAAAGCATGATATGTAAAAGTAATATGTGGCACATTTTTTTTGTTGTTTTAGTAGAATGTATGATTTTCCTTTGATTAGACTTTTGTGAGTAGTTGAATTCATGTCTTGCAAGACTATGTATTGAGAAAGATTTGGTTGAATCTCTTGATTTAACACTGTTATAAGTGCTTTCGCATCGAGAAATACTCGTTAGTGAATTTTTATTTGATTTTTTTTATTATGTATAGTTGCATACTATTTTTTTTCTTTTATGACAATATAAATATCAAATTTTTTAATGTACACATTATAGTAAGGGGTCCATAACTAATCTTTCGCCCTAAACTCCTAAAAACTTAGATCAGTCCTGTCAACATGCGACAAATTGAAATAATTAAGTTTTTTTAGAAATTCCCAATCTAAGCTCCAAAAAAAACATTCCAAAACTAAGTGTCACGGTAAGTCATTATCCAAGAGAACGATTATAGACCCTAATAGGCTATAGGTTGGGCTTCAAGGGAAAACGATGCCAGAGATAACGATTTACTTCAACCTAAAAGCGTTGGTCCAATCGGCGATTTCATTTGTTTGACTATTGCATATAAATAGACAAGGATTTATATGCAATAGTCAAACAAATGAAATCGTCGATTGGACCAAAACTTTTAGGTTGAAGTAAATCGTTATCTCTGGCATCGTTTTCCCTTGAAGCCCAACCTACAGCCCATTGAAAATTTGAATAAAATAAGATGTTTTAACAACTTAATTCCAAAAATAAGTTTCGTGAAAACTTAATTCCCAAAATAAGCGTCCGTACATCCAAACCTAGCCTTGGAGTAAGTCACTGTTACTGACAGCGACTTAAAAAAAAATTATTTAACAGCGACTTAATGTGTTTTAAGTTTCCAGTTCTTAATTACTTTCTCATTCCAACCTACGAGATTAAGGAGTTGACCAGTTAACTTTAAAGTCGCTGTTACTAACAGCGACTTAAGGAGTTGACTGGTCAACTTTCTAAGTCGCTGTTAGTAATAGCGACTTATGGCTTTTATTTTTTTTATTTTTTTTTGTCTTTCGTTGTTAGTAACAGCGATTTACTCCAAGGCTAGGTTTGGATGTACGGACGCTTATTTTGGGAATTAAGTTTTCACGAAGCTTATTTTTGAAATTAAGTTGTTAAATAATCTTATTTTATTCAAATTTTCTTGGGTCCATAATCGTTGTCTTGGACAACGAATTTACCGTAACACTTAGTTTTGGAATTTTTTTCGGAGCTTAGATTGGGAATTTGTAAAAAAATCTTAATTATTTTAATTTACCTTACTATAATGTATACATTAAAAAATTTGATATTTATATTGTCATAAAAGAAAAAAAAAATGTATGCAACTATACATAAAAAAAAATCAAACAAAAATTCACTAACGAGTATTTCTCGATGCAAAAGCACTAATAACAGTGTTAAATCAAGAGATTCAACTAGAGCTGTTCAAAAAGTGACCCGACCCGAAAATCCGATCCGAAACCGAAAGTAAACTGATCCGAAAATGTGTTCCTTTTTAGGTTTATCGAATCGATATTACCCGACCTGAAGCTATACCCGAACCGGTTGACAACCGAAAATGAGAAAACTGAACCCGAGCTGTAACCGATTTTTCTAACCGACACGTAACTATTAACCGAGATTACCCAAACTTAATAGTGACCGACTCGAATCATGCTCAAAACTGAACTCGATCCGGCTAAAACCGACTTAAGCCGAACGAAGTTTAGATCGAACTGCTGTAAATCTGAGCCAATTTTTTTACATAGAAGTATGATTGACTCATATTCAATCATCTTATTAGTTATTCTAATAAAGTCATAAATATTTTAATAAAATAAATTTTATAAATACAAGGTTTCATATATTTAGAGTTAATAATCAATGGTCAATACTTATTAACTACTTTTAATCAAATTATATGAAAATTGATAGAACTTTATAATTTTAATTTCCGGTCAAACAAGTATAAGTAACAATGTAATAATGATCACTAATTGATTTGCATTTTCACTATTTTGCTTTAAGTAAATGAACCTTATCATCAATTAAAAAATGACTAACAACTTAATCTGATACTGACTCGATCAATAGTAATTAGTAATTCGTAATTCGTAGCCGAATTCTACTTGAAAAATACTCGAACCCAATCTGAATCCGGTAAAACCAAACCAATTATTAACCGATGACAACCCGAGACCGATTGAAACTCGACACGAACTTCAACCGACACCGAGCTGATGTTAACCCGATAGCTCGAATAACCGATCTTGAACCGAACCGTGACTAACTGACCCGACCCAAGTATGACCCGTTGCAACACGCATTCGAAATATAACCGATCTGAAATATAACCGAATCGAATGACACCCGTTCGAAACCGATCTGATTACCCGAATGAACATCTCTAGATTCAACCAAATCTTTCTCAATATATAGTCTTGCAAGACATGAATTAAAAATTAAATTGAACTACTCACAAAAGTCTAATCAAAGGAAAATCATACATTCTACTAAAACAACAAAAAAATGTGTCACATGTTACTTTTAAATATCATGCTTTCCCGCCTAAACTTTTCAGTAATTGAGTATGGAAAAATATAATTTTTAATTAAAATTTATTAATGAATAATAATAGTAAAAAAAACAGTCAATTCTAGAAACTTTGATTTTTCAAATACAATTTTTTTAAGAAAAAAATATTTTTGGTAACTTTGATTTTCGTAAATTTTAATGATTAAACTATTAATTATACCTTATTTATCATACAATCATCATATATTCTATTAAAACAACAAAAGAATGTGCCATGTGTCACTTTTATATATCATGCTTTTCGTTTAAATTTATTAGTAATTGAGTATGAAAATTTTGATTTTTAATTAAACTTTATTTCTTAATGAAAAATAGTAATAAGAAAAAAGTCAATTTTAGAAACTTTGATTTTTCAGATACAATTTTATTAAGAAAATATTTTTTTTTGGTAACTTTGATTCAAGTTAATCATTAAACTATTAATTATACCTTATTTATTATACAAAAACAATTAAAATAAAAAATTTATTTGTTAACAAAAAATAACCTTAGAATAAGAAACTCTTGGATGCTTTGAAAGATTGTTGAAAGTAGAGGTTTGGTTAATAATAAGAGTGATTTGAATAGTTATGTTGTGAATGGGAAGTTTAACCTCCAAACTGCATATCAAAATATGATTGGGCGAAATATTAAGCCCTTTTGGAGGCCTCTGTGGTGCAGGAATAGAGCTACCCCAAGGAGCTCCTTATGTCTTTGGCAAGCTCTTTAGGACAAGCTCCCTACTATTGATCAACTCAGAAAATAGGGAATGACTTGGGACCCTTTATCAAGTTTCTAGATCTGAAAGTTTATTAATAAGTCTAGGGACCATATTTTAGTAAGTGTAGTTTCACGAAGGCTATCCAGGCTGCTCTCCTTCACTTCATTTTTGGTATTCAGTGGCGTGGGGACATTAAGCTTGACATGGAGTACATGAGCAGGATAAGTAAGCGCAAAAGTATGTGGTCTACCATCATCTCTATGTGTTGGTCTGAGTTGGTTTTTCATGTCTGGATGCAGAAGAACATTAGAATTTTTGGTGGACAACATCTTTTCAATCAGCAGGTTGCTAAGTCCATTATCTTTCATGTTGCTGCTCGTATTGATAATAGATGGAAGGATAATCTGGTGTGTACTTGATTTGGGTTTTCCTGTTGTTGTCTCTTTGTATGGTAGCTTTTGATTTGGTGTTGTTTGTTTGTTTGTTTGGTTTCTTCCTTTTGAGGTTTGAGGTTTAGAGTTATAAAATCTCTTAACTTCCAGACATAAAAAACTCTTAAAATATATATTAATATCCAGAATAACATTGATATTCGTCAACATAATTATTCAGTTTACTTCAATATTTACAAATAATAACTAAAATCTTATCTAGAAAAATTTTACAATGAAAATTATAATAAAGAAAATTATAATTAGAGCATGTCATCAACAAAGTGTTTGTGTATGGATATAAAGAAGAAAGTTTGTAATAATGTTTGTAGAATAATTTAGCCTCTGTTTAGCAAACCTTAAATTCATATGTTTTCTCAAATTAATC
The DNA here is from genome assembly GCF_026212465.1 of Amaranthus tricolor. NCBI lineage: Eukaryota > Viridiplantae > Streptophyta > Magnoliopsida > Caryophyllales > Amaranthaceae > Amaranthus > Amaranthus tricolor. The sequence goes on along the minus strand of NC_080050.1, from coordinate 20,607,133 downwards.
AATTTACTTAGGAAAGAAAAACTTTCATTAGTAAAAATTATTTTTTATCATTTAGTAATAATCGTTTTAGCTAGTAAAATATAGTTATGATCAATTATAATGGTTAGTTTAAAAACATAAACATTTATATTTAATAATTTTTTATATAAATTAAATTAATGAACTGATACATCCATGCATTGCACCAGATATATACTAGTAGGCATGGCCACGGTCCGGGTTGGTCCGGTTCCGTTCCGGTTCCATTTGGAACCTGTCGCGAACGGTTCCGGTTCCGGTTCCGGTTCCGGGCGGTTCCGGGCGGTTCCTTGGCGGTTCATGAGGCGGTTACGGGGTTCCAACTCACGGGACGGGCGGGTCGGACCATCGGTTCCATTTTTATTTTTTCTTTAAATATTTATATAATAAAAAAATACTATAATATCGCGGACGTACCTTTGATGATTACTTGATTATTAGCGAAATTCATTGCATGTCAAGTTGTCATCGTTATTGAAATATTTACTAAAAAGAATGGAAAAAAATAAATTAATAAGAAACGAATCAATGATAATGTCAATAAAGATGATTAATAAAAAAAGAGGGAGAAAATGGACTTGAACCTAGTACCCAAATGAATACTAAGCTGCCTACGTATCCCGAAGGAATCAAAGCCCACGTAGTTCTTTGTCATACCTTTTATTTATAGTTGTTGAATGTTGATTTATCGTTGTCGCTTGTCGGATTGATCCTATTCATCTTCGTCATCATCATGTGGTTGATTAGATGCTTCCGCTGACTCTCCTCCTGACGATGATGCAGATGTATCCATCATCATCCATGGATCATCATCGTCGTCTTGATCATCATCATTCCTTAGTCCTTGTGTTCGAATCTCCGCTTGATCCCAATCTTTTTTGCAAACACATATTTGAATACTATGTGGAGCAAGACGAGATCGCTTTTCTTCCAAAACTCTTCTACCTGCACTAAAAGCAGACTCCGACGCAATTGTTGACGCGGGAATTGCAAGGATATCCTTTGCAATTCTCGATAAAATGGGAAATTTAACAGATTTTTCTTTCCACCACTCCAAAATATTGTAGATACTTTGGTCTATTTCAAAGTGGTGTTTAAGATAACTATCTAGTTCTAAATATGAGGTCGAGGAAGAAGAAGATGATCCTACAAAACTATCATCTTGAGTCATTATGTTAGCTATTACCGAATTATAGTAAGAGGGACGTGCCGAAACGCTAGCACACCTAGACATATCGCGTTTCGGGTTATATACACTAGCGTAAAAATCATAGAGTTCTGCTAATATTTTTTACATGTTCCTACATAATTATGTACATCAGTAGACGGGCGATCTAACGATTGGTAATAAAATCCTATTACTTTAGTAAGGACCTCGGTTTTAAAACGTGGGTCCAAAATGGTTGCGGTTCCATAAATATAAGGAAAATCGGTAAAATATGCTTGCCATTTTTCCATCATATCTACAAGAATCGGCCTCAATTTTGGGTTAGTATCTTCATGTGTATATTTAAGGAGATGATAAAAAATAGTAATACATTCACTTATTACTAAGTGAACGTTCGGTTCATAAACATAAGAAAAAATCTTAGTCGCGTGGTCATACGCTTCTAATATGTTATGTACACCTATAGCTAATTCCCAAGTGTCATCAGCTCTGAAACTATCTGTACACTCACTATATAGTTGTGTTATTACTGGGCGATAAGCAATCGCCTTTCTTAATAAATCGTTGGTTGAGTCCCAATGTGTAGGAGTATCTAATGACCAATACACTTTTTTAAGTGCATAAGAAAATATCTGGATTCTCGGTTGGTTCTTTTGTGAAATACGACCACACATGTGAAACAGCTCTACCACTAGGAGGTGGCATTGCCGGAAAAGGTTGTCTTACTGGTTCATCTTCATCTAAATAAATAATTTAAAATTATAAAACTATAATTAAATAAATAAATAATTTAAAGTTTAATTAATTTGAAGAATAAAATTATAAAACTAACCGATAGTTTGGAAATTGACTCGTTTACCACGAGCTTGTCTTTGTTGTTGTTGTTCTCCTTGTTCTTCATGTGATCTTGTTGATGACTGTCGAGATATATTTATCCCAATTGGGGTCGTTGGTTCCTCTTCTTGTTCTTCTTCTTCATCAATTTGTATTTCTCTTTCCACTTCTTCTGCATAATTATGTAACTCTGGGTCGTACCCTTCCGGATAATTATGTTCATAATTATAATTACTAATGGAAGGTGTTGTTGATACCGACGGAGTAGAAGTGGCCTTTCTTTTGGAGGAACTGGAACCTCCCAATGATTTTGCCACTTTAGTAACTTTTTTTGTGGCTTTTTTCAAAAATGAAGACATGATTGATAATATTGAAGTAATAATAGAAATATAGAATTAAGAAATAAATAATTAATTAATTATGTAACTAACTAAATTAAGAAATAATTAAAAGACTAATTATGTAATTAAGAGAATAATTGCGTAATTAAAGAATTAAGCAGAGAGAGTAAGTAGAGAGAGTAGGAGAAGAGATGAGTTGTGAATGAAAATGATTGAAAGTGATGAGTATATATAGAGGAGAATGCAACGGCTAGTTAACGGTAACAAAACGGTCATATTTTGGCGAACCGGTTCCATGGAACCGGTTCAACCGGACCGGTCCCGGTTCCGGTTCCACACCGTTGAGCCGGTTCAACCAGACCGGTTCCGGTTCCGGTTCCATGGAACCGTTGGGCCGGTTCTCCCGGACCGGTTCCGGTTCCAAACCGCGGGTTTTTTACCCGGTTTACGACGGTTTTTTCCGGCGGTTTCACGGTTTCGCGGTTCGGGGCGGTTCGGAACCTGTCGCAAACGGTTCCGGTTCCGGATTCGGTTCCAAGCGGTTCGGGACCGGTTCGGTTCCGGGTAACCCGCCCCGTGGCCATGCCTATATACTAGTTACTAATAAACTATCAAGAGAGAGTTCACACATGATAAATATTAATAACTGACATTAAAATTTTTAAAAAGAAACACTTGACATCAATTAGGTTCTCTTTGACCATTTGAAAGAAAAATTCCATCAAATCAACATTAGGTAACACTCAAAAGCAAGCAATTCAAAATTTAATAAAGGTACTTGCGCCGCCATAATTCCTAAAATTCACAAGTTTAACAATAATTTTGTATTAAAAGATATAGCTTTTATATTTTTTCAATTTACAAACTAAATATGTTAATGAATTAGGAATTTATGAATATGATTAACAATAACAATCAAGTGATAGAATCATAGACATAAATTCAAAATCAAAGTAAATTGATGAATTAAAAAAAGGACATACTTTTGTCCATTGATAAGGCGTTTGGAGGCAGTGGACAATAAGACTGCGACAGCAGCAATGAAGGACAGATGATCGACGGTGATGGTTGTTGGTCGACAATAAAAAACGGTTGATGTCATCAGTTGATCGAAATAATATTGTTATTTGATTCTGCTGTGTCAGAGAGAAAATTGAGTGTTTGATGATGTACATAGGTTTAGGTATGTTGGGTGGACCTTGGACACAGACCCAACCCCTATTGTCATATTAAAGAAAAGAACATCAAATTTGAGCAACCTATCTTACTTACGGGTAAACTCAATCAGCACTATATCAATATTGTGTCGGTTAATAAGTAAATCAAGTTGTAAAATCAACAAATATAAAATAATATCCTAAGCAAAAACTGAGTGATTATTCAATGATCTCAATAACAATGTAGCAGTACACTTGCTACTACTAATAATATCTATCATCATCATCATCACACATAATATATCTCCGCTCATAAAAATTATGATCAGAGTCTAGCAAAAGTTGGATGATGACAGACCACATCCTTATCACAAGGATAATTAAAGAGGTGATATGATAGATGAGGGTGCGGCTAGTGAGACTCTCATCATCGACTACTAATAAGTTTACAACATGGAAATGCTAAAGATCAAGGCACGCCTGGTCGCTTACCAAGTAGTATTACTTAAAACATTGAGTTGAAGGATAAATATTAGTGTAATTCATTGTATATGTATAGAAAAAGTGATTAACGAACATAAAAGTAATCAACCTTGAATTGAAGGTGATTAGGTGACATGTACTAAACATCTAATCGGAATGTATTCTTTTATACAAAGACTAGAACTTCTCGTGTCCAATAAGACTGTTTCTGTATACAATATAACAAGAAGACATTCATATCCAATTTCTGAGAAGAGAGAACATGAGTGTGAAAGAGATACCGTAGAATCAAGGGAATATATTTCTAGCTGAAGGTACTCTTAAGAGCCTCGAGTAGGGTTGAATCACACTGTATTATGTGTATCAGCAAGACAACGAAGTATGCATCCAAGACCAGCTCGCTGAGTTAGTTTTTCATGTATTCTGAGGCATTGTTCACATGTCGGACGATCTCCAGTTGATAAACCACGGTACAAGTACCTACAATTTAAAAAAGGACGAAAAGCCTGGGTTACAAATTAACAATACAAATTTATTTCCCTTGTACGTGGTTTCCATAACTTTAATCTAAACATCAAGCTTTGAACTTTTAAAATTGTATACTTTAAAATCGAGGGCAAATAATATGATCAAAACTAACAGTCTGTTTGGTTTATGGTACTTCATGGTGATAATGAGAATGATTTGGAGAGTGAATTTTCATGAAATGTACCGCATCCAAGGCATATGCGTGATTGTTACAGCTGGTACACAAAAAGCTGGAACCATTCAGAAGTATTGTAACAAATTGAGCAACAATGGAAAAGTAAATTAGCACATGCAATTTTCTCGTGTTCGAATAAACTTCCCGATTGCAAAAGGACGGAGTAATGGGCAAGAAGAAAAAAAAAGGGTTTCATGGAGCATAGTGCAAAAGTAAGGCCACGTCGCATCACAAGTGTTGTAAAGGTGTAAAGGTTTTCAGAAAAAAGGAACTAATGGTCACAACAATATCAGAGCCTTAATCCCAAAAGATTGGGGTTGGCTACATGAACCAATATATCATTTCCAATGATTGTCTACATGGATTTTTCATCTCCATTCATTTCGATTTTCTACCGTATGAATTTGTAAGTCGAGATCTTACATATATTTTTTTTCACTATTGTCCTCTCAGTCATATTTTTCTTTTTTCACCCTCTTTTAAGTCTCATGAGCTCCAACATTCTATTTTCCTTACTAGTTAGCTAATACTTTGTCTTTGCACATGCTGAAACAATCTTAAACGATTTTCTTTCATCCTTTCATCAATATTTGCAACTTATAAACCCTTTTCTTATATCTTCGTTTCGCCTTTGATCCCTTAAGATACGTCAACTCATCCATTGAAACATTGGCATTTACACTACTCCCATCTTTCTACTATGATCCTTTCTAAAAGCTTAACATCCTGATCCATATAGTAGCATTAGTCTAATCGTCGTTCGATAAAGCTAGCCCTTCAACTTTGAGGGCACACCTTGATCATAAAATACTCCAGTCGTTCTCCATTTTTGCCACTCACACTTAATTCTATAGGTCACATTTGTTGGATGTTCCCACTACTCTAAAATATGAACTCAAGGTATTTAAAGTATCCACTTGAAGCGATTTTTTTCTCTTCTAACTTTATATTGTCGCTCGTTATTTTTGTGCTAAAACTACACTTCATGTACTCTGTTTTGCTTCGACTTAATATGAAAAATCATGACTCCAACTCTTGTCTCCATCGTTCTAACTTAGCATTTATCATCACTTTGGTCTCATCTACCAAAACAATGTCAGCAACGAAAATCATGCACCAAGGCACGTCTCCCTGACCCATTTTGTCTCTTGTAGAGCATTTGACACCACACTTGGGATGTGTGGTACGTCGTTTCTGGATGACGTCCTAGTATAAGTAACTAGTCATTGCTCATTTAACACCACACTCGGGCAATGAGGCGCCTCATTTATTACGACCAAGCAACCTTTGCATACTTTTCACTACATCTAGGCCTAAGAAGCGCGACGCGCTGCTGAGTAGGACACGCCCCCACGAGAATTGCATTTTGGTTCAAGATCATGGGATGTAACTAATTTTACTGAGTTAGTTGTTACTAACCTACCGCTCACCCTTCTCCTTCATTCGGGCTTAGGATTGACAATAAGCGACAAACACTCACGGGCGGAGTTTTAAATGAATCACGTTGTAAAGGTTTTCAAAAAAAACATACTAGTGATGAGGTATTGACTAAAAACCATTGATTCCCTTATTTTTGCCATTTCCAAATCAAATAAGAAATATGTTTTTCTCTTTCCTATTAGAGCGTCCCCTATATCACATAAAAATTTTCCTATCCTTCAAGCCCAACCCAAGTTTGCTCACCAACTTCCCTTTGTGCCTACATTCACCTTCTTGTCGTTCAACCATTCTTCACGCACAACTAGCTCCGCTTCAGGCTTATAGCTATCTTCCTTTAGCTTCACCTACAAATCACAAAACTCAAGCAAGTATCAATAAGTCTTCTTTTTAGCTAATGTGTACTATACACCTAGGTCATACCATATAAATTATTTCCTTCAAGGGAGGTACTTGTATTACCAAGCTAATAAACAATCCTTGAGCTACGTTTAGATCTCTTCTTCCTTCTACCCTGTAATCTTAACCAACCACTGTAGGATGTTTAGACTTCCATTTCGTTCCTTACAATTTTAATTTATCACTGCAAGCACGACACAGTCAACATAAGTATATACTTGACCCATTCTATAAGCCTACTAGAACCTATCCTCACAAATATCATGTCAACTAAGAGAGTTAGATGAAAATGCATCAAGAAGACTCACTGCGGGATAATAACCAACATATGGAGGGAAAAAACATCTTTATCCTCAATAGTTTCAAAAAATAAAAAAATGAAAGAAAATGAATTTTAACCTAGTTGTTCTCCAATAATAAAAAATCTATTGGAGTCATTTTGGTTATATGACAATATCTAACAATAATTCATAGGAGGCACTATTTAGTAATGGTAATTCTTATGTCTTAAGAGGGTAGAAAAAACATAAGTTTACACAAGCGTATATGAGCTATCTTCACAAGGTTTAAAATAGATTTATGGCACCTTGTTTTCGATTCTCCATCTTAAAATATGGTGCCCATCTTGATATCAATTGTCAAAGTTCTCGATCCTACAGGTTTTTTGATATAGTAGTGCTGATGTTTCTAATGCTACATTCTACTCCTTTCATTATCTAATGTTCTTTCTATTTTGAATATTGCACTTTAAAGAGATAGAAATTTAAATACAGATTTTGAGAGATATATAGAGGATAAAATATATCCACGTGAGATCTTGTTAGAATCTTCTTAATGTATAGTTCTTTAACATATATTTTTTTAATAATTTTTTATGATACATATATAGAGATATTAAAGCTCAAAAATTACTTTGAAAAATGTACAAAATGTAACTAAACGAAAAGAATAAAAAAGAATGGAATCCGATTCAGGAGAAGATGTGAGTGGTTGTATTATCTCCGTGTTTTGACTAATAGTGTTTCTTTAGCTAACCTACAAGTTCTAGTGCTTAAAAACCTCAATAGTTTCAATGAATGCTACATGATTGCTACATATATTAGCCAATCTCATTGGTAAAATAAGGCTACTTCTAATATATTAAGCAATTCATCCAAAAATCTATGGCATCATCTATATTACAAACCAAGATGTCATTCTCTAAAAATAATTATTTCTAGTTTATTAGGTAGGGATGATAATGGGTCGGACTCGTCTCGAATTATCCACCCTCTAACTTTGCTCCGGATAAAACTCGGATTATGTTTTCCAGTCCACCTCCACTCGAAGTCGGATTATGCATACTCCAACTTTGCTCCGACTTAGACTCTCGAAACTCCTATGGAATTCGGATTATTATCAAGCTTTATTCTTATCGATATTATACTAATGATTAAACAAATTAAAAACTAATAGAGTAGCCTTTCACATACAACTTAACAAAAAAAATATATCCTTCAAATTTTAGAATCCAATGAGAATTTTTAGAATCGTATGGCATCCTAGAATCGCAACTACAATTGTACTATTCAACCGATTCTAAAAATACTCCAAAAAAATTCTAAATTAGGCCTTAGCCCACCCAAATCAACTATATCCTTGGACTTTTATTTATACTTTTTTTTTTCTTTCTAATGATTAAATTGAGACTTTTGACCATAATAAGACTTTTTTATAAATAGCACGCGTAGAAGTTGGGATTCTTAGCTTTTTAATAAAAATCTTGCTACCTGAGAGCTATTTATTTAGCTAGATTACCAGTTGAGACTTGATTTCATTTTGTGTTTTTAACTTATAAATGATTTAATTGGTGTTCATAATTATTAGGGCTTTAAAAATGCTACAATATAATGAGGCTTTAGTAAACCTATTACAAGATCACTCTACTTAGCTTACTTAATCTAATAAGGATCATTGTTAGTATATCTACTTGTGTTTGTTTTACTCAATTATTGATTAATGTATATCTTTTTTTGTCAATTCATAAAAATAATAGAAAAATGAAAACAAATAAAAAGTATATATGTATTTTTTGAATAATAACAGTTTTTAAATATTAAATGATTTTTAAGCGTTCTTTTACAATAAAAATGACTAAAGAATATACAAAAGCAATTACAATTCTTAATTTTGCGAAATTTTTGAATCATTGGATTCTACGATCTAATTTTGAGAGTTGTTTTCGATTTGAGTCAATTTACGCTTTTAACCTTGGCCATAATTCACCTTACTTCTCTTTTCAATTATGAAACCTAAAACATTGCATTTAGACTTTGAGTATTATAATTACATTCAATTCGAAGTTGGGTGTCGGGTCGAATCGGAGTCGGAGTCTGGTCGGAGTATCGGATTTATTATGAAGTCCAACTCCAGTCCATCTCTAAATCAGACTCTGACTATGTAATCGAATTCAAAGTCGGATACTATTTTTCTCATACTCGACTTGGATTAAATTACTCAGAACGGGTCGAATCAGGGGCAGATTCAAACTGAATTTCCATCCCTATTACTAGAAGTTATTTCCTATTGTAGGCAATCACATGTGAGACCCATCAAATGATACTTCGCCTTAAGCTCTTTTGTACACTTCAAAACGAGGTCTGCAGCTTGCTAAAGCATAGATAGTCAAGCCTAGACTGGTTAAGGTGAGTACATTGTGTCACAAATCCCCTTTCAGTCATTTTTGATCTTCATGAAAATGAGTTCACAATTCTATGTCCATCATAGAAAAGATGGACTAGTCAAGACGCAATAATACATGTCGAATTATGTAAGATTGTTTCCAACTGTTTTATGTGACAATTAATCCAACTTCCCATGGAAATCCATCATCAAGATTACAAATCTTCTGTGAGTTCCAATATAGATTCTATAGACATATAGGTGGTCCACTTCAGTAGAAAAATTGGATGAAAAATAACCATTTTTTCTCCATGTTTCGATAGATACATGCATTACAAGGATGTATAAATTTATTTTTAGTGTAAGTTTTTATGAAATATATAATGTCGATGAAACTTTAATAGCAAAACGGTTTTTTTTGTTCACAAGTTTTTATCACCATCTAATACCATCTCTAAACGGTAATGCAATAGAATGAATTTTGTTAAGAAAATGAGATGATTGAAGTAAAGTAAGCATGATCATGAAGCTTGGCTAGAGATTTTTCACCAAAATTACACAATCTTTTCATTACCATTCCACCATTTTATGTCAACAATCAAACATGCCATAAGTAGTTTTAGTGCTAATAAACCTAACATGTTATGTTACTACAATACTCCTACTCACACAACATGTCGAAGTGTTAGTTCCTCTGATCCCAGCTCGTGAACAAGACACATTTTGGCATCAACGTAAATAATATTCATGGATCTGCAATTTAGATAGCTAAAATGCACAAATTTACTCCATGATGAAACTGTTTGAAGCCAACAAATTATAAAAATAGAGATTATAATTTTTAAAAAGGTTACCAAAAGAAAGTTTCTTACTTCATTAAAATGTCATAATACTCAGAATCTAAGGAAGTCATCAGCCCATCAACGTCTTTAATCGCCATTATTGCTCTATGCACTGCTATCCAATTTGCAGACTGACCACAAATTTTCCCCCAAATTAGGGAAACGAAATCCAATTAAATAGAACCCTAGAACTAAATAATAAATCAGATAAAACCCAGAAAAATTAAATTCAGACCTTGCAGCGATCATCTTTAGTAATGGCAGCCGAACCTTCAAGAGCTGTTTTGAGTGCTTCCACGGGTTTATACCTAATTTAACAATTTGAACCCAGAATTAGCAAATAAGATCAATGATGGTAAAAACTTGAAAAAGTCTGAAGACGAAAACTTAGAAAAGAAAACAAAGGTATACATACTGTTTGAGTAAACTTTCGATCTTGCGAGATTTATGCTCAATTCTAGTGATGATGGCTTCTGCATTTTCAGCTTCAATGAAATCATCGTCCCCTGCCATTGTTTTTTCGTCGTTTTTCTTTAAAAGTGCGACTTCAAAAGTATGACTCACTTTATTTACGTTTACACTTGGATTTTTCAACTCATTACCTTCTGTTCTGCCTTTTTCAAATTTAGGAAATTTAATTGTCCGATGGTCTAATAAAGTTTTTTTTTTATTACAAAAATTTGTAAATAACATTTTCAATTATTGTTTATTTACTCAAAACATCCTTAATTATTATTTAATCTTGTGTATCCCTAAAAAATAGAATATTTAATCTTATATACCCCCAACTATTTCTCATTAAGACAAAATACTCAAAATAATCAGTTAAAAGTGTTTAATGATAAGTATATTAATACTTGAAGGTATATATAGTTAAATAATACTTCTTCTGTTCTATAATACTTACTACTGATAATAAGATTTTTCCACAAAATATGTCATATTCAGTATCAAGTATTATGGAACGGAGGAAGTAGTTGAGGATATTTTGAATCACTAAGCAATGAGAGTATTATTTACAAATTTTCTTTTTTATTATAGGAAAAAACTTGTATATTACGAAGTTTGTCGAAATGTTAATATTAAATTTTTTTTTTCACATGATATCAACAAGGTTTTGGTTTTATGTTAATAAAAATCTTAGCAGAACAGATAAAAATTTGTTAAAAATTAACAAAAAAACTATTTTTTTTAATATATTTTGAATTTTAAAAAAGAACCTGAAAAGCTTGTAATAACTTTCCACCCAATTAAGCATCCCTTGTCCAACACAAACCCAACTTCACCCAACAAATCACCTCTTGAACAACCCCCATACCCTCAGCTCAACTAACACTATGTTTGGCTTGAGCACTACAGATTTTCTTCTAAAAATTCTTTAAACTCATTTAGCAATTGTAACAGACTCAAAATTCTTAATATTCCAATTAATTATTCCGAATTTTCAATTTAAATTTCTAATCCTTTGATGATCTATTTCAATCCATCTTTAATTCCTAAATCTTTTTCGATTTTGTAATTTCTTTCAAATATTAAACTTTAAAATATTATTTTGTTTAAAATCTTTTTATAAGCACTAAAATATGGAGTATCTTATTATTTTATAGTACGAAAAGTAAAATTTTATTATTATATTCACGATTTTGTAAAATGTTACGTTTTAACTTTTTTCCTTAAACTAACATTACTACTTATTATTTTAACCTTATAACTTTAATTTAATTATTTATACATAAAAATGAGTCGTATTTTAATTATTAACTTTAAGTATAGTTTAAGCAAAATTTTCTAAGTAAACTACATATTTTCATGATCAAATTTACCCATTATTTTAAAGTGTATTCACTTGTACATACTAAAACAAAAATTTGATGAAGCAAAATCCTTTCTATAGTAACCCATAATGTTCATCACTTACACAAGCTATCACCATTTCCTTACACAAGCTATCCTTCTTCTACACTCCAAACTCTTACACATTCACTTACACACTCCAACTCTTACACATTCACTTACACACTCTGAATCACTTACACAAGTTAACCTTCTTCTATATTTCTAACACTCTTTTTCATACAATCTAATGAACAGAAAAGTTTTCCAAACCCATTATAAATACCCCTTAGCCATGAGATCACTTACTCCACCATCATCAAATCTTTTTAACATTCTTTCTTACTTTTTCACTTCATTAAAATCTTACTACCCTAAAACCTTTATTATATTAGTTGAAGAAATTCAAGAAGATGGAGCTTAGAAAAATCTTTATTTAGCTTATATCATCATCATTTTAGAACGTTATTGTGTTATTACTTTGGGTACTTAATGTATCATTATTATTGGAGTTTGGATTTATTTATTTTGGGAGCTTAGAAGATCATCATTATTTTGAGAGTTTTGATTAATTATCTTTGGAGCATTATTATCTATCTTGGAGGATCTTATTTCTTATTATTTTCCTAATTAGTACTTAGTACTAATCGTTGGTGTTAGTATGCTATAATTTCTTACCCTACCTTTTTTTGTGGAATTTAACATTATATTTACTTTATAATATGCAAAGTATGAAATATGCTAATATGTTGTAGTAGGAAGTTAGTTTAATAAATTTATGATCAAACTTAGTACTAATTCTTGGTGTTAGTATGTAAAACTTTATTAATATGTTTATGTTAGCCTTCAAATTAGTTTATAAGGTAGTAAGTTATTTTATGAACTTATTTTTTATTAAGTATGGTTATATTAAGAATATTGTTATTATACTTTATTTTGAGATTTAAGTTCTTAAGGTTATAATAAATTTCTAAGTTATTGCGTAAAAGTTTTTATTTTTGTAAGTTGTTATGTTAATTATTTAAATCTAGGATTTAGTATGATAAATTAAATTAAGTCGTTCTTTTTATTTGAAAAGGGTCCAAAGCACTCATAGATCATTCGACCACTATCATATAAAAAAAAGAGAGTTTGATTTACTATTTTTAAATAATACAACTATTTTTTGTGATAATAATAAAATAACAATTTAAAAAGATATTTTTGAGAAATTTTTATAAGTTATTAAATGTTGAAGTGTTTTTCTTGAATATATGAGATTTCACAATAAACGTAACTTTTAATCACTATTTAGTACAAATATATTTTATTTGCTAACTATTTGACCAGAATTTATGTAAAATGATGTAAAAGTATTTTTAGCATACTTGCCGCTAAAACTATGTGTGAAATATTGATTTTGTGAGATTACAAGTTTTACTTGTTTTATAATTAAAAATAACTTTTGTGAAAATTTTAAGTTTGACTTGTTTTAAAACTAGAAATATTGATTTTTGTGAAATTATAAGTTTTATTTGTTTTATAACTAGAATGTTCATTTTTGCAAACCTATAAGTTTACTTATTTTTCTAAACTTGAAATATTGATTTTTGGTGAACTTGTAGAATTTTGGAAAATTATCCAAATGATGCAATTTTAACTTGAATTTTAAATAGAATATTTGATTTTTTTTTGAAGAGAATAAAGTTTTATTTATTGTAAAGTTGGAAATGTTTATTTTGGGAACTTATTTAAAGAGAAATAGATTTTAGTAGCTACTTGTGGAAAATATTAATTTGGAGACTATTGATAGAATATTAAGTTATTAGTGTGAATTTAGCGAACTATTAAAAATAAAGTTATAAATAAAATTTAATGTGTAAAAATTTAATAATGAATGTATAAAGACATAAAGGTTAATTTTACGTTATGATTAAGAATTTTATTAAATAAAGAGGTTATCACCTAAGTTGATCAAAGTCAAAGTCAAAGTCAAATTGTAGTAATAAAAATGTGATGTACTTGTATGAATGAATATTGATTGAATGACCCTGATAGTAAGGTAATGTCGAACTATGGACCGGCATGTAAAATCTTGGTGCCGTGTTGACCGCACGTAAAATGCGGTGTAAGATAGGGGTTAGCTACCTATCTTGTAGAGCTCGAACATAAATTGTATTGGAGGGGTGACAACTCCCACCACAGTTAGTTAGGACTATAGTCCTCACCTAACCAAACCCTTACACATATCAGGTGTCATATTGATGTGCTTGTTGATCAGTGATAAACTTGATTAGTGTTGATGCTATGATGCATGGTACGGTTATGAGTATCAACCAAATGAACTTACTTAAGTGTTAAGATTACCGAATTGTATAAGTGACAGTAACGTACTTCTGTCAGGATTGAGAATGGTATCTTAATGACTTAAAAGTATGTAACAGAAAAAGAATATGGTAAAAGTATACGGTGGTGTCAATTAATTATAAGTTCGTACTTAAATTATTATTTTGTAAATGTAGCATATAATTTCCGTATTTTGAGCTAGACAGGAAATTATGCTCGGCGTTAAGTGCTGACCGATTCAATCGGCTATCATCCGTATCATGAATGGCAGTATTTTGCAAGATTTAGTTCAGGTTCTGCAATCAGGCCGCAACAATTACTACTTATCGAGAACTTAGCTGCTTTTTGTATCTTTATTGATGACTTGATGATGATGTATTTTTTTTTCATTCTAAACAAACAATATCTCTTATCAGATGTAATATTTTACTTTTGTTAAGCAGTTTCAGTTTTTATGATTTAAAGTTTTTAACAGTTCGACATTTTGAGACTTCCGTAATATTTTTGTATTAAACATTATTATTATATGTTAATTATGTATCGAGATTGCTGCTCATGCTACAGCAATAATGTGAACACTACAGTTAAATCTGACTTTAACACAATAGATTTTTCCTCAAAATATTGTCACCCAGTTTTTACCATTTTTATTTACACTATCGCCCACCCAATTTCTCACAATCACCTTTTTATTTTCTCAAATTCTTGGATCAGTTATTTGTATTCACTAGTGGAAAAAACCTCATTTGCTGCGGTTTTTTGGCCACAATATGCTGCGGTTTTGGCCCCAAGCATTAGCGATAACAGTAGATGGTCTATTTTAAATGCTGCGGTTTAAACCGCAGTAGAAAAGGGCACCAAATGCTGCGGGCAACAAGAGAACCGCAACAAATGTGGAAAACTATATGCTGCGGTCCACAAAAAACCGTAGCATATAGTTTAAGACTATATGCTGCGGTTTTTTGGTGGACCGCAGCATAAATTTTACTACTATATGTTGCGGTTTTCTTGTGGCCCGCAGCATATATTATAATTTAAGAACGTAACAAATACTTACAGCATCTATATTTTCGACTCCAACCTCCTTCACGGATTTTAAAATATCGTCCATGTATTTCAGCGTGTAGTACTCGCAATCAACGGAATTAGAAGGTTGTCGAAAGCACTAAGAGAAAATAGATGTTAGTGCCAAAAAAGCTTAAAAACACATAAAATCGCAACTTAACATGTAATTTCTAACATATGACTATGATTTTCAATACTAACAACTTCAACACAATAATATATACCAAATAGTGTTGTGTGCCAAGTTTCGTGCAAAACAAACCAAGTTTGAGCTACTTTATGCGCGAAAGTGCCAAAAAAGCTTAAAAACGCATAAAATCGCAACTTAACACGTAATTTCTAGCATATGACTATGATTTTCAATTCTAACCACTTCAACACAATAATATATACCAAATAGTGTTGTGTGCCAAGTTTCGTGCAAAACAAACCAAGTTTGAGCTACTTTATGCGCGAAAGCCAAAAATACTTAAAAACGCATAAAATCGCAACTTAACACGTAATTTCTAGCATATGACTATGATTTTCAATTATAACCACTTCAACACAATAATATATATCAAATAGTGTTGTGTGCCAAGTTTCGTGCAAAACAAACCAAGTTTGAGCTACTTTATGCGCAAAAGTGCCAAAACACTTAAAAACCCGTAAAATCGCAACTTAACACGTAATTTCTAGCATATGACTATGATTTTCAATTCTAACCACTTTAACACAATAATATATATCAAATAGTGTTGTGTGCCAAGTTTCGTGCAAAACAAACCAAGTTCGAGCTACTTTATGCGCGAAAGTGCCAAAAAAGCTTAAAAATGCATAAAATCGCAACTTAACACGTAATTTCTAGCATATGACTATGATTTTCAATTCTAACCACTTCAACACAATAATATATACCAAATAGTGTTGTGTGCCATGTTTCGTGCAAAACAAACCAATTTTGAGCTACTTTATGGGTGAAAGTGCCAAAAACACTTAAAAACGCATAAAATCGCAACTTAACACGTAATTTCTAGCATATGACTATGATTTTCAATTCTAACCACTTCAACAAAATAATATATATATCAAATATTGTTGTGTGCCAAGTTTTGTGCAAAACAAACCAAGTTTGAGCTATTTTATACGCAAAAGTGCCAAAAATACTTAAAAACCCGTAAAATCGCAACTTAACACGTAATTTCTAGCATATGACTATGATTTTCAATTCTAACCACTTCAACACAATAATATATACCAAATAGTATTGTGCGCCAAGTTTCGTACAAAACAAACCAAGTTTGAGCTACTTTATGCGCTAAAAAACCCATAAAATCGAATAGTGTTGCATTGTTTACCTTTACTGCTGTCCATTTCGGAAATGTGGCTCTCGATATAGATCCCATTTGTCCACGCACTTTCTTCATTGTGCTGAAACGCACGAGAATAGTAATACTATAATATATATATATATATATATATATATATATATATATATATATATATATATATATATATATATATATATATATATATATATATATATATATATATATATATATATATATCACTTAATTAAATCAAATTGGTAAAATAATTAATATTACGTACGCATTCAACAACGCTTTGAATTTTGTGTTGCGAGGCGGGCTTTAAGGTTTTTGTAATGAGTCGAAGACGTGCACAGTGTTCGTTAAAGGACAAAGACCAAAATTATCCAATGCAAACTACAAACGCAAAGTTAAAATCAACAAATTAGCGATTATGTGAACTTAAAAATCAAAAGATAAGTTCAATTTCAAATATAAAACTTACTCTTCCACATATGGAGCCAGAATGAACGTGTGTTTAGATGCAAGGGAATTAGTCAAAGCAGTCTCAATGTATGCTTTGGCGTCATCTGGATTATTTACACTTTTAGTACCCGAAATCGACTCTGGAAAAAACCATCCAATTTTTATTGGAGGTTCGCAAGAATTGAGCTCCTCATAAGCCGCACTAAGTCACGGATAAGAAAATTTTGTCAGTAATTCGGTTATTAAAACAATTAAACAATAATGCCTAACTTGTAAGATGATGAAGATTACCTCATGTAGACATGGATAAGAGCTACGTTTAACATGTCTCCTCTCAAAAATTGCCCAATGTCACTAGGACCAATAATTATTAATGGGCTCTCTAGAAAGCAGAATTGTTCCTTCTGCAGGTTTAGAATGATTAGGTCTTCCTCATTTATGCGAGATGCACTAGTGTGCAGCCATTTGCAATCTTGAGAGAGATTTTTTAGCTTCACATCAGTCAAAATTGGAGTGCTTGGCATCTACTTGGACCCAGTCGACACCTTTGCCGAGGAACCGATCTCTCTCCTAAATCTCTTTGGACTCTTTTGCTATTTCAATTTATACAATTAAATTAGTGTAAGCATGCAATTAAAAAAATAAAAATAAATAAGGTACAAATGATTATTACCATGTTAGTGAATCGGACCCAAGCATATGGCTATGTGACGAAATTACCTAGGGCGTCTGATAGTTTCTCAAGGCTCCATTTTGGCATTGGAACAGGAAGTGAGAAATCTTCAAACCCCTTTAGAATAGTTTCCACGGTCACACTGATGTGGCCACTTGTAACAGGCATCGATTGCACTGTTTGGCCCTCTTTGGTTGGCTGGGCCACACCATATGCAACCTCAGTTAAGTCGCCATCACTAGCAACACCCAACTAAGGCAGCAAAAGAGAACAAGGAGTCGCCTCCTGAAAATTGTTAAGTTTAATATAATAAGCATCATAATAAAATATTAAAAAGTGTTGCAATTTAAATTAATAAGTGCTTATATATTTAAAAACTATGTACCTGTACCACTGGCTCCGGAGTTGGCTCCGGATTTTGAGCAACGGAGTACATGGTCTCCGATGTGGGGTTTTGGGTTTTGCTCTTCAGGGGTAGTAATGGGCTGGGGTCCTATGGGGGTAATGGGCTCGACCGAAGCATTAGGATCCTTATGTTGACTTTCCTAATCTTCAACAATCAGGTTTGCCAAGTCAACAATGGGTGCTCCCATCTTCTGCAACACGAGTGCCAGTTTGGCGAGAACGTCCTTCGTAATTTTTGCTCAGAGGGTTGCTACTTCATCAGGTGGCATCGTTTGGGATTGAGTAGCAACACACTCTTAGCCGAATGCCTTCTGTAACCCCATGCGGACGCCTCCTTTTTCGACTACCCGCCCACTATGGTCTTTCCCTAAGACCATATGCAATGCGTCAACATTGCCTCTTGGGGTGAACTCCCCTGTAGCTTCTTTTTCCTTCCAGCTCATCTGTTCAAATAAAAAGTGACATATATAACAATTAGTATAAGTAATTCAAAGCCAAAGAATACAAAACAAATCAAGAATATACTTAATAATTTCAAAACTCACCACAGCATCAGCAACCTTTTTCGTTCCCAATCATTAATGGTAAATTTACCACTTGCATCTCGAGAATGAAGCCCGCAATACCAATCTCGCACCCGATCTTCAGCAGGAGTATTCACGGATGTAGAGGTAGTCGTAAATGAGGGCGTGGATGGACTTTGATTGGGGTATAAACCCGTATCCACCCACTCTTTTCGAATCGCATCGTGCATTTTTGGGCCCAAGCGATGGTAAAACTTCCTTTTGCTTACTGAGTCAGAAGCTTTACCACGATTTTCCTAATTAATCAATAGAAATCAAATGTCATATATTAGTTTAATGATTGAATCAAAAGAAGTAAATTCAAATCAAAAACTATAATATAATATGAAATACTTACAACTTCAATGGGAGTTGTTCTTTTGGCAACAAAAGCCTCCCATTCCCTCTTCGATATGTGACCCCATATTTCGTAGGGCATCTTCGAAGGTGCTTGCCCTCCACCTTCGTTTCCCGTTTTGACCTTTTTGGTCGTACGGGCATGCTTTTTCGTGATCCAGCTAGTTACTAGCTTGGATTTGAAATCTCTGAATCTTTCAGCAACAACTGAAAGAAACACATTCTTCTTCTCCTCATCGCTTTCGATGTGAAAAAGATTCTACAAAAAAAATAATATTTATTAATGTCAATTAAATTAATTTTAAAATGAAACTAAATGAATAAAAATAGTAAAGTTTCTTACCACAGTATCATTCCATAGAGAGTTCTTCAAACCCTATGGAACCTCGTTCCATGCATGCAATTTGGAAATCTTGCTGATACATAGGCCCACTTATTTTCCATATTGCCTACGCCATATTCCGTAGGGTTGACCCAATGCATTGTATTCTAAATGCATGGGTTCCTTGACTTTGAGGTTTTTCGTAGGACCTCGCCCTTTTCTTTTCTTACTGGTAGTGGGAGCATCCATTGGTGGGACGTCTTCAGTCTTAAAATCATTGTCAAGTGGTGGAGCGTCTTCAGCCATACGCTCTTATCTCACAATTTGATCCTTTTCAGTGTCGTAACTATGATGCTCATTATCCGAGGTCTCAATCTCGGGGACAATTTCGTCTCTGAATAGATGCATTGTATATCAGTACCTGAAAGAGTATGAATAGAAATATATTAGAACATGAGCTAAGTAATATTAAGAATATGACTATGATTTACAATTCTAATACGTTCAAAACAATAATATATATCAAATAGTGTTGTGTGCAAAGTTTCATGCAAAACAAACTTAAAAAAGCTTAAAATTCATACCTTGTGAATCACTTAATTCAAATGTATTCATTTTGTGTGATTTACACGCATATGACCAACATCTACATCATCTTGATCCACTAATTTTGGATTGATAAAGGGAGGGGAGTCTTCAAAAGCTTCATATTCTTTCTCATCCTCAACGTCACCTATACCAAGGATGCTTCTTTTTCCCGGTATAATAATAGACCATTTTTTGTCAGACAGGTCTACAATGTAGAATACTTGCTTGGCTTGTGTGGCTAGTATGAATGGCTCTTCACTATCATGCAAACGAGCTAAGTCTATAAGAGTGAATCCACAAGGGTCATCATTTTTTATGCATCGTCGATTATTATCTACCCACTTACATTTGAAAAGACCAATATTGAAAGTAGAGTAGTCAAGCTCCCATATTTCATGTACCCGCCCGTAGTATACCAATTTAACATCAATCGGCGCTTGATCCTTCGCACTCGCGTAAAATGTAGATAACGCTAAAATAGAAACCTCACTATTCTGTAGATAAGATGATTTCTTGTCTTGACCCTCAGTCCAAAATGTGAAGCCATTACATCGTAACCCTCATATTTGTTGACATCATCACGAGGACCAAAAGCTAACCACTTAACACTTTCGGATACGCCCTTGAGTTCTTCGCATATTACTCAATTATGAAACCAATTAATAAACGTCTTGTTATGCAACTGCATCAATGCCCTATCCCCTTTAGAAGGATGTTTTGCGCGCAATATATCAAAATGCTCACTCAAAAAAGGATGAACTTCCGGAATATGATGCAACACATACAAGTGTGCTTGTAGAAGGTTGTCTCGAGGAGGTGTGACAGATTTGGAGCCAATTGTTCCTTTTCCCTCAAGCCTTCCTTCATGTCTAGAGGTGGGAAGTCCAAGCGAAATAATCGGCTATAAAGTTACTAATCTCATCGCTCACAGTGCCTTGAATCATACTCCCCACGGGTTGTGCTGGATTCCTCACCTTGTTTTGTAAAATACCCATGTGTCTTTCAAAAATGATAACACCATCTTAAAAAAACTGGACCTAAAAGCTTGATCTCACGAACGACATGGACAATAAGATGAACCATTATGTCAAAGAAAGAAGGTGGAGAATACATCTCAAACTTGCATAATGTTACAATCACTTCGAGTTGAAGAGCATCAAGTTTAAAGGGATCAAGAACTTTACTACAAATTGTGTTGAAGAACGAACATAGCTTGGTAATAGCATATCTCACATGTTTTGGCAGTATTCTACGGATTGCAATTGGTAAGAACACTTGCATCATTACATGGCAATCGTGAGATTTCATGCTTCCCAACTTCAGTTCACCATTTAGGCTCACAAATCTCTTCATGTTGGATGAGTACCCAGACGGAACCTTAATGCCATACAAAGACTCACAAAATGTCCGGTTCTCTGCTTTGGACAATGTGTAGCAAGCTGGAGGCAAATAAACTTTGTCATTACTCATCTTCTTCTTACCGCCCTTTCCCTTGTTACTACCACCACCTTCATCAGCTCTATCTCTTTTCTTACTCACCTTAACATGTGCCCACAACTCCGGACGAAGACCCTTACATTCAAACCAATCTCGCACGGCCTTAACATCCTTTGTCTTACCCGGAATGCTCATGAGAGTCCCGAGTATGGCAACACATACATTTTTCTCTATATGCATAACGTCAAGACAATGCCTAACCTAAGGAAGCTTCCAAAAGATTGATTCTTTTTTCCATAATCGGTCTTCACCCCCTTGCACTTGCCCTGTTTTACCAAATACAGTCTCAACTCCCTTAACCTGTTCATAAACCTCATAACCGGTCAACGGTCGACGAGCTACACGGTCCTCAACCTCCCCGTTGAACATCTTCTTCTTCTTACAATGTGATCTCGTGGGAGGAACTTTCGATGGTGCATGAATACGTGTTTGCACTTAGTAATCCACGTGGATTCCATTTCATCGATACATATTGGGCATGCTTTCTTCCCTTTGTTCTTATACCCCGATAAGTTGCCATATGAAGGAAAATCATTAACGGTGCATAAAAGCATTGCATGCAAGGTGAACTCCTCATTAGCATATGATCAAACACGGAAACACCTTCATCCCACATCTTTCTCAAATCCTCAACGAGAGGTGCAAGATATACATCTATGTCATTGCCAAGTTGTTTAGGACCCGAGATAAGAAGCGAAAGCATAACGCTTCATACACAACCTAGGTGGAAAGTTATAGATCACTAAAGGTATCGGCCAAGTACTATGTTGAGAACTAAGATTGCTGAATGGGTTCATTCCATCCGTACACAGCCCGAGCCTTAAATTACGAACCTCATCCCCAAAAGTCTTATTGTAACACCCAGATATTTTCCCGATATTTTCTTCCCGATATATTTAATAATTCACTAGTAATATTATTTCTATATATATATTTTATTTATTATTGGGCTTGGTCATGAGATTTGCAATCCTTTTTGGCAATTAGAATTATTTGGGCCCAAACTTTTCCTTAACCCATCTTTTCTTTTCAAAAAAAAAAAAAATAGGAGGGACTCTTGGTGTAGCTTGTAACTCCCTTAGGGTAATGAAGGATCAAGGCATTAATCCCATATAATTAACCCTTCTTAATTCCTTAATCATTTTCATTTTGACATCATTTCATTTCTAAAGTTTCCAAGGACAAAAAAAAAAAACATATCCTTTCAAAATTCCTCCTAATCCACATTCCTAACTCCATTACATTTGATCATTAGGTGTTTTCCTTTACAATTGTAAGTGTACTTCTTAATCTATGTTGATTCTTAAGTTTTAATTTAAAATTCTATGATTATTATATGTTTTATCTTATAATTCATGTTTAATTTAAGAATTTAAAATTTCATGTATGATTTTGGGATGTATTTTTCTATCTTAATTGATGAAGAATGTTTCTTTTTAGAGTTTTTAGATATGCATATATGTGAAGAATAGGATTGGTTTATGTGATGGGTGATTTTGAAATTTATATATAAAAATGAATGTTCATGTAAAAAAAAATGTGTATGGTTAAAGAAATTATTGTTGAACAAAGAATTTAATCTCAAAGATAGTTCATAAGAATTATATAAATTTGGTCATTGATATTTAATAGGCAATGTACCATTTGAAATTCATTTGTTGATGGAATTTTGGTGAATCCCGTAGGGTTAGAAAAATGTTAAAAAAAATCTGTTTTTGGGACACTTTTTGGTTTTGAAATTAGGTTAAAAATACTTATACTATGTTATAAATTATGGAAATAGGTACCCGGGGGTTTTGATGCCTTCCGGACGCAACGGTGAAGTCAGATTTTCAGTTTGACAGTTTTAAGTTGTGTTTCTGGACAGATTATGTATGCTGTCCTGTTTTGTGTGTTTACCATGTTATAGTATGTGATGGATGTTCATGATATGTGTGGTATTCTAGGTGTGGGTGTAATTGTATATGTGTGTTATGGATGATTTGAGGAAAATGTGTATGTGTGCTTATTTCCCGAATACGATTGAACCTTGTAGGAAGTCGATTCGTGACCGGGAATTGATTAAGACGCTTGTGAATTGGTTATCTTGCTTAAGGTATGTACACGCAGCGTGGTTCGCATTAGTCCGATGTATCATATAATAATGGTATACAAAAGTAAGGCATGGATATATAGTACGGATAATGTTATCTTTCGAATAAATAATTTTTATACATTGTTTTGATAAGCAGAGGTAGTATGACCTCACTAACTTTAAAGTGGACGTAGTATGACGTCAATTGGTGGAAAAGGATTACTCGCGGTATATGAGGGCATTATGAGCCACCGCGGGGGTATGCATACTTAACCATAGGCACCGAAGTAAGGCAAGTGTCTATGGTAGAGACTTGCTTAGGGGTTAGCTCCCCCTAATGTATTGTCTCACTTATGGAGATTGGAGTGTACCGGCAGTATGGCTGGATAGTACAGCAGTATGGCTGACTAATCTTTACATGAAAACAATTATTCTTAATTAGCATGATCGAAGCTTACAGTTCTGTGAATTGTCAGCTATTAAATTAAAACTTACTCTTGTGTTATTATTTATTTGATATGCGACGATTGCTGACGTGTACTTTTGGTCTTAACGACTCTGCGATGATGTTGTTTCCTATCTGGGCAATGACTAGCAGTAAGTTAAGTTGCAGGTCTGGGGAGTGAGGATTGTCCCTTGGAGAAATAAACCGTTAGGATACAGAAGTCTTGATAAGAACTTCTAATAAAGTTTAAAGAATATTTGGTTTTATGAGGCGATTTTGTTCTCAAGTTGTAATAAGTTGATTTAATTTTTCGTTCTTATCCGCTGCTAAGAATTTCTTATATCTAGTAGTTCATAATAACACTAATAAAACTCGATCCGCAAGCTTCCCATAATTTCAAATCCGTTTTTAACTGCCTTCTAACATCCTGGTTTGACTAGGACGATATACACTGGTTTTTAAAAGGTCATCTTCTCTTTTCGTACGATCCGAGTTATTCCGAGATGTTACACTTATGCAACCTATCAATACTCTTCCACTCTGGAGAATTAGATCGATGTGTGAGCAAGTGACCTTTCTTCACCCAATCTGCATGCCATCTTAAATTTAACGCATCTTTCTTTATAGAAAACAAGCGCTTGAATCTTGGTATTATTGGAAGATACCACAATACCTTAGCCGGGGGCCCTTTAGCATCCCGAGCCCCTTTACGCTTGTAGCGCGATAACCCACACCTAGGACACTCTTCTAAGTTCTCGTTTTCATTCCAATACAACACACAATCATTCGGACATGCATGAATCTTTTGGTACTCTAAGCCGAAAGGACACATGAGCTTTTTGGCATAATATGTCGACTTTGGAAGTTCATTTCCCTCAGGAAGCATCTCACCTAACGCTTCTAATAACATTGTGAAACTAGCGTCACTCCAATTGAACTTTGACTTAATGTTGAAAATTGTCAACACTGCTATTAGTTTGGTGAACTTTGTACATCCAGGGTACAAAGGCTTTTGAGAAGCCTCTGTCAACAAGTCAACAACACGAGGACGTTTTCCTAACTCATCCTTGACTCCCTCCATCATCTCATCAACACGATCCACATCTCTTCGACATTCTCTTCATCTGTCTCATACCCATCAACATAATCTACTACATCCTCATTGACATCAGCCACATTATTGACGTCCTCAACAGCACTTTTCTCTTTGTAAACTCCTTCCTCACCATGCTAAACCCAAACATGATATTAAGGCCTAAACCCACGTCGAAGTATGTGCTCCCTAAGGATATCAACACTATCTACCTTTGATACATTGCCACTAGTGACACATGGGCAATAAAAACCAACTCCCCCCGTCCTAACTTGATGTTCAACCGCAATACTACAAAATTGTAATACGTCATCAATAAATTCCGATGATTCAATGCTTTCATACATCCAAGAATGATCTTTTGTCATCCTAATTAGTGTGATTAATAATAAACCATCATAATCTATAAATTGTTCAAAAAATATGCATATTCTAATAAGAAGATTGTTTTAACCCAAATAATAATAAATTTAACCATAAACAACCCTAATTAAACCTAATTCACAAACTATAAAAAAATTATGATAAATTTAAAACTTAAAACCCACAACTACATACACATAAGAAATTACTTAAAATATAACAAAACATGAAATGTATGATAAATTTAAAACTTAAAAACAACAACTACATACACATTGATAATTTATGATAAATTTAAACCTAATTTACATAATCAAAATGAAAATTATACCTTGAATTTTTCGTGGGGTAAGCAACAGATGATGAAGAGCAAAAACAACTAGAATTTGAAGTGCAGCAGCAGATATTAATTATTAGTAAAAAAAAATTTCGTGGGTTTAAAACTTCGTGCGTTTGAAGAAGAACAAGAAGCAGCAAACGATGAAGAAAGAACAAGAAAAGCAAGAATAGCAGAAAATTTCGTGGGTTAAAAACTGTGGGTTTGAAGAAGATGATTATAGCTTGAAGAAGTTTAAAACAGTAGGTTGAAGAAACAGTCGTGCGTTTGAAGAAGGGTTTGAAGAAGATGACAGTAAGTTGAAGGGTTTGAAACAGAAGAAAGGTTTTGTAACGTTATATAATGGCGCGTTTTTAAAAGGTTAAATGTTGTGGGCACCAACACAACCGCAGCATTTGAGCATCCATAATATTATTTGCTGTGGGCAACATAACAAACCGCAATATTTGTTGAAGCTATATGCTGCGGGTAATACAAAATCGCAGCAATTAAGGATCAAAAATATTTTTTGCTGCGGTTATCTAAAAAAACCGCAGCATTTGTTGACTTTTTTTTTTCTAATTCTTTTTCCTATTTATTGCTGCATATATTAAAAAACCGTAGCAAATGATTAGCAGCAGATACGTTTTTTTTCCACTAGTGATTTAATACCCTACAATTTGCAATTTTAGGGTTTTAGTTTAATTAATTAATCACATTCAAGATCTTTAATTAGTTACGTAGCCTTTTAGATTTAGAGTTAATTTTTGACATAAAAGCGAATAGATAAAGAAGATGACATGCATGACATAAGCATTTTGAATCTGAGGATAGTTACGATGATCACACGTCTCATCATTATCAACTTCAATGGTAGGGAATGGTAGAGGATGGATGGGTATAATGGTTTGATTTTTTATAGTGTTGTTTTAATTTTATTTTAGATTATTCATTGTTAATTAATTTAGGCTTTTAAACATATAACCATATTGCTAGTTATATGGTATCTGATCCGAGGTAAATAGGATATCCGAATTTTGAACAACCAATTTATGTGGATCAGAACCAGATCACGATTTTCACTAACTGAAAAAATAGATATCCAAATATCCAGATCAAATATGATCTGGTATCTAGTTTCTAACACCCGTAGCTACCATATTGAATTCCCCGTTATTTTTTTTAAGGGTCGTTTACCTACTACAACCTTGAAGTTTAGGCCTCTTATAATAAACAATCTTGAAGTTTTTCTTTTATTTTTTTTTATTTTTTTATTTTTTTTATTTTTTACAAACAACACCTTCAAATTACCAAACACGACATCGATACAACCACTACATCGAATGACCTGCTAAATGACCGTTGATCAAGGCAAATGACCTTTGACTTTGAATGAAATTCATTAATCTAACTTAATTACCCAATTACCCTCAAATAAACCCTTCTTCCCCAACCTTTCTATAACCGTTCCCAATCACTATCATTCTCCCACCCCAACACCACCACCACACCATTAAAACCTCTCCTTTAATGAGTATTTTTCTTAGATTGATGGGTATTTTTAAGTAATAAAGGAGGAATTTTGTGAGTAATAATTTCTTATAATTTTCTCAATCACAATTGTCTATTACAGAGAGTACCCAAAATCTTTGAGATTTTTTCAGATCATTCTTTTTGGCGAAAAGTAATGCATGAACAGACAAGCAAGACTTACGTGAAAATTCCAAATCTAAACCCTCAATTGTTTCTTGAATCCTCTCAACATCTTCATTTAAATCCCCGAAAAAATCAACCACAACATTTTTAATCTAAATATTCCCATTTTTACTCTTGATTGAATCAGAAACTTCGTTAAGTTTTTCAGGATTTCTACCCACTAAGATTAGATTGGGTCCTTTTTTAGCTAATTGAAAGGAAAAACTTTTATCAATACCAATAGTAGGACCAGTAACAACGCCCAAGAACCATATTTCGTCATGAGAGTATTATGGCTTTGAGGGAAATTTTGACATATCAGGGTTCGTATGTTGGTGTATCGATGACTGATTCTAGCTCCCATGGTGGTGGTTAGGCATTGGGGAGTGTGAGTGAGAAGGGTAATTTATCTGTGAAGAGAGATAGAGATAGAGGAATTGACTTGAATTTGGATGTTCATGAGGATAGGTGTATGGAGGGTTCAAAAAGGGTGAAGGTTGAAGTCACACAACCAGATACTGTGCAAATAGGTTATAAGGTGAAGCAAAATTCGAGCTCTCTAATTTACTGATATTGTTGTTTATGAAGTTATTAAAGGAGGGGTTTTAATGCTGGTGGTGGTAGTGGTGGTGTTGAGGTGGGAAAATGATGGTGATTGGGGAGGGGTAGAGAGAGGTTGGGGAAGGAGGATTTAATTGGGGGTAATATGGTAATTAGTTTAGATTAATAAATTTAACTGAAAGTCAAAAGTCATTTACCTTGGTCAACGATCATTTAGCAGGTCATTAGGTGAAGTGGTTGTATTAATGTCGTGTTTGGTAATTTAAAGGTTGTTATTTTTAAAAAAAAAACTTCAAGATTGTTTATTGTAAAAGGCCTAAACTTCAAGGCAATAATTGATAATTAATCCTATTTTTAAAGATCTTTCCTTTGTCTTATGTAATCTTTTAATAGACGTTCAATATTAAGTTGCTTAAATAATGGGTGAATTTTTTTTAAATGTAAAATTTAATGTATTAAATCTTACTTTTTTTCCAATTGATTTGTGCCTCATTTCTATCCTTTATCTTCCTCTAAAATTATTCTTTGTCTTCATCTTCATCTCTCTTTTATCTTTTCTATTCTTCTCTAATACATGAATTCCTAACAAAACCTTATTGAACTTCATCCAAAAGTTTACACAGTGTGAATTCTAGAGCAGTTTAGTGTCATTTTCTGTTGAATGCCAAGCGGCTTATTCCTTCTTGCAAGAAGCGGTCTAAATTTTGGGAAAAAAAAATCTTCGCATAGCCTCATTGACCAGTAAGTTTCAAATTTAATTACTTTGATTCATTTTGATTGTTTTGTTTATAGAATTCAACATCACAATTTCAAAATGAAGATTGTTCGATCTTCTTATTGGAGAAAATATTCTAGATTATTTAAAGGAGAAGATGTGTTATCAAAAATGGCAAAATTGGACAAGATACCCCAAACCTTCACAAATTTGTTTAATCGTTGAAGATCAAGATAGGAATATGGGCAAAGAAAATGATGGGATTTTCTGATGTACCGCCTCTAGGCTCTAGAGGTAACAAATAATATACACTCCATCTTGATGCAGTTTTAATGGTTTAAATTGTAATAGACTAAGGGAATGGTGTACGATAACATCTGTGGTGTTTATCTTAGTATTATAGGCATGGTGTGTAAGGTGTAGATTTAACCGTGCTCTGAGTCTCTTTCTGGTTTGTCGGTGATAGAACAATACGATATGTCTCTTGGATCTTGCATAGCCCATCCCTATGCTATTTCTGGGTGGCCTGTATCGTGTTCCCCTTAACCTATGGTTTTTTCCCCTACTAGAGTTCTTATGCCGGCGGATGGGATGTGACCTGGATACAGTGTGCTTCCCCCCTTTCTTATATATTATTCCTAATTCTAAAAAAAAAAAGAAGGGTGTGATGCTAATAAAGAAGAAGAATATAAATGCCAAGGCTGAACTCAATGCATTGCGCTATAAAGTATTGAAATTAGATACTAGAGTGAATATTTTGACAATCCTATTGGCATTGGGTTTCTTTATATTGTTGATTATGATAATGAAACAAGATGTGATTAAGAAAATTGAATTTATGCTAATGTAAGGTTCATCCCTTTTAGGGTCCGTTTGGTTCAGTGAGCAGGATTGGAATGGTATGGAACCCCATACCAGGATGGTATGGATTCAGAACCCCATACCAGACTAAAACTGTTTGGTTCAATCCTGTAATAGATATTCAATCCATTCACACTATTTGGTTCAATTATGGAATGGATTCTCTGTCCAGTTTATATATATATATATATAGATGCATACATACATTTATTAAACACACAAATACATACACACAAAGTACTAGTTCAATACATTTTCACTCAAAATGGTGTCAATACATCTCTACACAAAAAGTTTCCAATATATGTTTTTGACAACCGAACACAAAGTCTAGATAATTTATAAGTTAAGCATTTTCATTACATCACTTGCCCATGTTAGGATGAATGAGGTTGATTATAAAATCTTTCTTCCACTCATCATCCGGGCATTGGTAAAAGAGTGAGAGTTCACTTGGATTGGAAGCCAACCTCTTGGAAGCTTCCATTACTTCAAATCTTGTCAATCCTTCTATGCGAAGCAATTCACTAACTATTTTTTTTTTTTTTGATTTTCCTCAACTTCTTCACTAGCCATGATACCTTGCTCATGTAGTTGTGTAGTAGAGAAGGCACTTGCAATGGTAGACATGTGCTTGTTCATCTCATTCATATGATTTGAAAAGCTAGAAGACATATTGTTAAAAGAAGAAGTTAAGTCCACAACCTCCGGCTTCTTCCTTTTCCTTCCTTGTTCATTTGGAGCCTTTTCTTTTTTGGCTTTCTTTGAAGAAGGTTCACTTGGAGTTGATTGTTTTGATTGGTTGACGGAATCATTATCATCAAATTCATCATCTTTATCACTACCACCCTTATCTAGTTCAATGGTCTCTTTCTCTTGATTGTCAATAGCTTCGACAAAAGTCTCAGATTGCACTCCAGTAGCTCGATCGGCACCAAAGATAACTGACAGTTGATCATAAAATGGAAAAGGAACATTCCATAATCCTTGAGCATTTCTGTGTTGCTGAAATTAAACAAGAATTTCAATAAAACAAGAATTTCTAACAAATTGTAAACAAGTCAAAGAATTTGTGTACCTTACAAAATTCTTCATAAGATTGCCTTTCACAAACAATCATATTCTTTTCATTATCCCAAGAAAAACCAGAAGTGCAAAACATTTCAGTTAGCACATTATATTTATCCTTAAACCATTTGATTTTTGATTCAATATGGGGAATAGCTTTCAACCCACACCCAGGAAACTTCTCATTCAATTTCTCCTCTAACTTATTCTTGAAACCACCTTTGAAACTCCCATCAGCTTTCCATGAAGGATCGGCACTCATCTCCAACAAACCATTAATCAAACACTCTTCCTCAGATTTATTCCATGATCGCTTGTTTTTCCCTCTTCCACTTTGAACAAATTGACCAACATTCATCCTATACAACAATGATGTATTAAAAAAAAGATTACCAAATAAGGCTATTTTCTTATTTGCAAGATAAAATAAATAATCCAATTACACCATAAAAAAATATCTCAACACCATAAAATTCGATTACATCATAAAAAGGAACACCCAAACATAAGTCCAAATAAACTAAACAAACATTTATGTTTGGCTACTATGCCTAAGTCTCCAATTATTAAACATATTTTGTGCTAAGTTATTCCGACAAGTTGTCCAAGCATCCGTAGTAGCTATTTGAGTAATCAACTCAACTTCATCATCTAGGCCCTCATCATCACTTTCACCCTCTTCACTATCGAAATCCCAATACATTGTGTAATCTGTTGGCATATGTTTTCGAATAAGATTGTGTAATAGTACACATGCTTGAACTATACGCCCATGAGTACGTATTGGAAAGAAGGATGGGGTCCTAAGAATACCCCACCTTCCTTTTAATAGTCCAAAACATCTCTCAATAACATTCCTTGCCTTAGAATGTTTCATGTTGAAGTACTCTTCCGCACTAATTGGTTGTCGGTCCCCCCACTCTTTAAGGTGATATCGATGACCTCTATATGGTGCTAAAAACCCTTCACAATTCGTGTATCCTGCATCTACCAAATAGTAGGAACCTTGACATATGGAAAAAAAAAGGTTATGACATTGCTTATTGGACTCCACAATATAAAATCTAAATTCTAAGTATGATTACCTTGTGGCACTTTTAAACCATTAGGCCTAGTAATAGCATCTCGAAGGACACGACCATCATGAGCGGATCCTTCCCAACCAGGTTGAACATATATGAACTCCAAATTAGGGTTACATACACCTAACACATTAGCAATAGAACCTTTCCTTGTCCGATATCTTGCTCTATCCTCACTTGGCACATGAACACTAATATGAGTGCCATCTAAGGCTCCTAAATAATTCTACAAAAAAAAGTTAATAGGGATAAGTTTTACAATAAACAAAGTGGATAGATTTTTAAATAATATAGATGAAATTATGTTATTACCTTAAAACATTTCCATCTATCCACTTCACAATCTTCTGTTATAGGTGTTGGCTTTTTTAGCAAGTGAGTATGTAGTTTTAACACGGCAAGAAGACATCGGTGGAAGTTTCTACTAACACTTTCTCCACTTCGAAAGAAATAACTTCTAATTGTCCTATTTTTCAAATGATGTGCCAAAGTGTACAAGAACATAGCTACAATTTCCTCCAAAGACATATTTCGAGTGCCATTTAAACCACCGACATCTCTGACCATCTCACAAAGGACATAAAAGGTTTTTCTATTCACACGAAGTTCACTTTTGCATACTATATCACTATCCTTGATTAGTGCATCCAAATGATTTTGTCTAAGGTGTTTCTTCTCACTTTTGCTATAGCGTGGTCGTTCAATTTCATAAACAATTACACCCATCATACACATCACCAAGTACATGAGTGTGACGATATTGTTAACAACCATGAGAAGTAGTAGTAATTCAATTTGTCTCTTCTTCCTTATTCTTACTATGGCTAATTGAGATGGAATCATTTCTGTGAATGTATATATGCATCATCATATTAATCTAGCAATCATTACTATGGCTAATTGACATTGTTAACAAACTGAGCATTTGAATTGGAGGCAGCCTAGATTGGTATGCAAGCACATTTTAAGATTAACCACAACCCTGGATGCTCACAACCCATATGCCAGATAAAGTTGACTCAATTGTGGTACAACTTGGATAATTTCAAGCAAAAAAAAAATGAATTGATTAATGTTAGATGTATTATCGAATCTCGAAGATAGCATAAAAAAAACAACAAAAACCATGGAAAGACAGCATCTTTGATGGATTTGTTAGGTATTAATGTATCATCTTCATAAAAGAAAATAGATGGAAAACATGGGAAAAATTGAAGAACACCAGAATATAGAACTTTAATAAGAAGATAAGAGGAAGAATTGGGAGCAACAGAGAAGACATGAAAGAAAATAGGTCCAGTACAATCAAAACAAAGCAATCAAAAGATAACAAAGCAATCAAAAGAAAAAATCAGCAAACATCCAGTACAAAAAATTGGTCCTTTAATCGAATGAAATAGCAATCAAAACATCAAAACAAAGCAATCTCCAGTACAATGAGTTTGATCGAATTGATTAACAAAGATTGTTTAAAGATTAACAAAGCAATCTATAGCAAATTAACAATTGAAATTAAAATTTCTAGGGAAAGAAAGAAAAAAAAAGGTATATACTTTGGTGGTTATGGGCGGTGCATTTGCCGGTCTGCGGGAGTACTGTTGGTTACTACCATCTGGACGCTGGAGGAGAGGATGGAATGGAGGAGACTGAACTGCTGGCGGAGAGGATGGAATGGAGAAAGAACAGAGTACGGGGAAACCGAAGAACCGAAGAACAGAGGGTGCAGGAGGTCACCGGTGAGAACAGGGAAAGAAAAACAGAAGGTTGAAGAAGATTGAAGGAGGCGGAAGAAGATTGAAGAACAGGGAAAGAAAATTTCAGATTGAAGGAAGAGAGGGATTTTTAAGAAGGAAGAGTGAATTAGGGTTTGTATATGGGGGGAATGGAGTTTGAAACTTGGGGGGGTAGGAGGGTATGGGATTCTAAGGAATGGAATGGTATGAGAATCCTTTGGGTATGAGATCCCAATGTAAAAATGCATAACCAAACATTGGAATGGGTTGTGATACCATTCCATACCAATAAAATTAACCAACCAAACATGCCCTTAGTGTCGTTGTTAATGTAATATTTTGAATGAAATGTAATGTTTATCTATAAAATGAAAAGAAAACTATGTACAGATAAAATTCTCTTTCATTTGGTTCCAAATACCACAAAGTTCACATACTGGTTTTTTTTACAGTTACTATTATATAATAAGTTAAAAAATATAAAGATGCTTAAACATGTTTGTTTATGTTTATCATTAGAGAGTAAGTTCTTATTTAATTGTGGTTTGGTGTTAAATATTTATAACATTCAATAAGTAACATTTCTAAATTTTCGACTCTTTAAACGAAATTAAAATCGGCAAGGACAAGAGAAAATTCAGGTGTTACTAAACCATTTTGAAACATTACTAATCTAAACTATTTGAGAAAAAGTCTATGATAATTTAAAAAAGTTCAATCAGAAATTCAGCAACATCTACCTTGAAAACTAAGTTGTAAAATCAAAGGCACTATCAGCCTCATAAAACCCATGGCGGAATGATCATCACCTATTTCTCTATTGACATGCTGAGCATGGATCAGATTTCCAATATAAACGCTTGAGCTTGGAGAAAGAAAAGGAACGAAAAATTATTCAAATCATATAAACCACAAAAACAGTGCAGCGGAAATAACTTAATACAAAAGGTAGTCAAACTCCCCCACCAAAAAAGGAACATATACAACCAACAAACTAAGTTGCACAAAGAATTGAAATCTTCAATGATTGTTGTAAAATTTAACGAACGCGCTCATACCCCCAGTATACAATGTAAAAAGAACTCTAATGCCTGTTATGCCTATCTATAATTTTCCTCCTACTCAACATAAGACCAGATGTCATATACATCATAGCAGGACCATCATAAAAAGAGTCATAGTCAAGAAAACAAAACATGTACACGTCAGTAACTAACAACATATTATAATAATGTTAATAAACCAATAAATAGTTCAGTGCACCACGATAAGAGATGATCATATTAACACTCTCTAAATACTACCCTCAAACTCTTCTCATTGTTCAATTCTTCTCATTGTCATCAAGGGAAAACTTTCAACCTTTTTCCTTTTCTCAATTCATAACACCTTTCTAAGGTACACATGATACCGCCTTGATTGAAAGCATTATTGGACAACCCAACGCCAATGCAAAAGTGTGAACGCATGTAGCTTATAAACTTTAAAAATATGTGACTAGAGGTCACAATATTGAAGGTTATAATGCCCACATGGTAACACCTCATCTAACGACGGTGACGACTATGTCGGTGCCCTATAGCAAAGCATAACTATACCCCTGTACAACGATCATATATAGATGATCAATGTCTTCGGGAACTAAACCAACTAAGGCACCAAACCAGTGAAGTAAAAACTAAGACCAAGGGCAGAGACGACCATGTTGGCGTCCAATGGCAAAGTATGATCACACCCTTGTACAACGACCAATTATAGATGATCCATTCCTCCAATAACTAAACTAATTGAGATACCCGTCTAGTGGAGTCACGCTAATAAAATATTCTTTGATATTTCATTAATAGGGAATCATTCTTGTCCAACTAAACATAATTTTATACTTTCTTGCTAAGGAAACCATTATCGCTTCAATTAAACATACTCATAAATAAGCATATTCTTTCTAATCCTTACCACTAATAGGATTATCGCCTCATGAATTCTATATTGTTCCAAGCTCGAGGGTAACATACTAACATAACATCATCATAATCAATAACTCGTATAAATTTCATGCAATAAGCATCCATAATTCAAGAATAAAACATACATTCACCATATTAATGTAACTAGGAAAAACAAGATCCATTCACAAGTTAGTTATTGCGTGTCCGTACCTAAAATTATTAGCACTCTACATAAGTCAAAACAATCACCAATAGTGGTTTTAAAACCCTCCTATGAACTAAGCACCTACCAAGTTTAAATTAGGGCTTATAAGTCTATTCATCTCATTAAGAGCTATTTAGTACTATAGATCCATTCATCTATAGTTTTAACAAATTAACACATATGCAAGCACTCATTAACACATACTTAAGCTTTGCTTATAAAACAGAATGCTACTCTAGTACATAACTTGTAAGGCTAACTTCCCAAATAAATTCAATGATAAATTATATTATAAGGAGAATTATGTTGTGAATAAATTAGAGATGTGATAATCCAAATCGAAATATTAATACGATTCACATTATATGAGTATTATTATACATATAGTAAGGATATAAATGCAACTAAGGCTCGTTATTCTAAAGATCGGAATAATACACAATAATATCAATAATGACAAGCCAACTAAATATTTCCTATAGCAATTCTAATTAATTTCAACATCTATAAGTTCTCATGATTTTCTATTAATAATGCTTCGAAACCGTTATTAGGTCAAATGAAGTGCATTGAGTCTTTACTCTTTACCCATCCAATATCAATTTAACAACTCATTTAAATAAAGTAACACGACATTTCAACATAAAACTATAAGGAAAAATGAAAGAAGAAGAAGGGCTCACAAAGCTATCATAAACATAAAACTCCACTAAAACACTAAAAGTAGTACATGCTACTATTATTTTCATCCTTAATATAAATTATATTCCATCCATGTTCGTTTCACCATTACTACTCTTACGAATAATAAATTTGAATAAATTTATGCTCAATTCACAATTATTTTCACTCCCAATTCAAACCCTAGTATAAAACATGCTTAAATCACCGTTTTAATTCTTACCTGATAAATTACTATAATTAAGAATATTGTGTAAATGTTCTTATTTTGTATGATATTGTGTATTACTCCCTCCAATTCAGCACTAACGTCCCATTTCTATATTAAGTCAGTTCACCATTAATGTCCCATTTCCTATTTAATGATTTTTTTTCCATTTTACCCTTATTAAAGTAAGTAAATAACCCTTTACCCCTTATTAAAGTAAATAAATAACCCTTACTTTTGGTTTACTTTATCTAATTACATCTATTCCTTACATTTGTAGTGGTCCCCAATGTATTTCTTAATATTTGTGCAAAACCAATATGGGACTTTAGTGGTGAATAAGAGGGAGTATCTTGTTTCCTTATTTACAATATCTCTCTTATATGTTGTTGATGCTTGGAATCGCATAGAAAATAATAAACATAACAATAAAACTTCACTAATTCTCCGTCTTGAGGCTAAATTCAATAATCTCTCTCTTTCCCAATGTGATATTGCACTGAACTCAAAAACCTCGCTACTAGCCTTAATAATCTTAGTACTACCATCACCGATAATCGTTTAGCCCTTTAAGTTTTTTATGGCTTAACCTTTGACTACTGAACCTTTCAATCTTCTATGCAACACATGACCCCTCTTCCTTCTTTTGACTTTTTCCATTACATGCTAGATTTAGAAGAACACACGAATAATAAAGACCCTCTTTTATCTCAAGATTCGGCTCTCGTTACCGATCAAAGAGCCTTTTTTCCACCTCCTCAGGAAAATTCTTACTCTCGTGCCGCCGCTAATAATCTGGATGGTCGTCACTACCAACCGTCGTGATGGCCGCCAAAATCGCAGCAACTACCCGCCATCTTCAAGCCATCAACAATCAACTACTGGTCACGTTCCAACCGCCATAATACTTTAGTGCATGCCCAACTCATTCTCTTTATCCATTGCAAAACTCATCTTAGGCTTACTGGGCTCCTCAAACTTGGAATCAAGCTCCTTGTCCCTTTCTAACACAAGCTCTTTATTATTGGGTTATGCTTTAACGGATATAGATCAAGCCAACATACTCTTTCGTTGACTTCTCCAAATGAGCAATACTATATGGATACTAGTGCTACATCATCTCATATGACTCACTCTCTAGGTACTTTACTTAAATATTTTCCGTTAAAGCATCTTAAAAATAATGTTATTGTTGTTGGTTATGGCCATATGATTCGGTTCAAGTCACTGACACTTATCATCCCTTCCCCTACCCATCCTCTTCTTCTAAAAAATGTACAACATGCTCCTAAGCTACTTGAAAATATCATTTCTGTTCATAAATTTACTCATGATAATATGGTCTCTGTTGAGTTTGATCCTTTTGGATTTTCTGTGAAGGTTTTGGGCACGGGGAACATACTTTGAGGTCTAATAGCACTAATGATCTTTGTCCCTTAAAATCGACACGTGGAGTTTCAACCTCATCATTATCCAATCCATCAACCTTTTCTGCTGTGTATCTAGCATTGGGCATTAACGCTTAGGACATTCGGGAAACGCTATTTTGGATTCCTTATGTTTTTCATCAAATGTAAAAAATCCATCATTTGTTTGCCTTTCTTTTCCTCTAGGCAAACATGTTAAATTATCTTTGATACTTTTATGTCCTTTAGTTCTCGAACTTTTGAAATAGTATATTGATTTATGGACTTCTCACATTTCAAGTCCTTCCGGTTACAAATATTTTGTTTTTTTCTTGATAACTATACAAATTTTTGTGGGCATTTTCATTATTTCTCAAATCTCAAGTTTATGATATATTTGTCAACTTTAGAAGATTTATTAATTCATACCCAATTTGATCTTGACATCAGATTTTTTCAATGATCATAGAGGTGAATTTGACAATAGCCCATTTCAATAATTTTTTGTAAATCATGGCATTACAATCCACTTTTCTTTCCTGTACACTTTTTCTTAAAATGAAAAATCCGAAAGAAAATTTGTTCAATATTCGTACTTTATTGTGCCATCCTTATCTCCCCCACTTCCTTTTGGCTTCACGCCTTAAGTACTGTTATACATTTTCTTAATATACTACATTCTGAAATTCTTGGTAATTCAACTCCTACAGACATACTCTATGGCAAAGCTCCTTCTTACAATCATCTTCGGGTTTTGGGTTGTTTACACTTTCTTTAAATCCCTTCCACCAAAATTCACAAATTTCAACCCTGCTCAACTCCATGTGTCTTTTTAGGATATTCATACTCTCATTAAGGATATAATTTCTATGACCTATCTTTTCACAAAATTATGATCTATAGTCATCTTATATTTGATGAGACGAATTTTCCTTTCTTTCTAACATCCCATTATTCCCCGCGTCGTTATAAATTTTTGGATGATTC
This sequence comes from Amaranthus tricolor, assembly GCF_026212465.1. Lineage (NCBI taxonomy): Eukaryota > Viridiplantae > Streptophyta > Magnoliopsida > Caryophyllales > Amaranthaceae > Amaranthus > Amaranthus tricolor. Next base: position 20,568,245 of record NC_080050.1, on the reverse strand, counting down.
TTTATCTTTTCCTCTACTCATAGAAACTTCCCACATACAATAGCCACTTCCATACATAATGGGCCAGCAACACGCAACCCATCTCCCCAACCCAAAAGCCCCCCTCAAATTCCTTTCTTCATTCCTACTAGGCTTATATTACCTATCACATTCCCCACCTCCCATCCGCAAAATCCCACTCTCCAATCTAGGCCTGCTTCGCGTGACCTAGACCCTATTTCCCCCACGATATATATTAACTTTTCTTCTTCCTCTGGGCTTAGTTGCCCAGTCAGCCCCATTCTTCACCGAAGCCCTACCCCATACCAACCACCTCTTCTATGATCACATAATTCCGGCATCACCACTCGTAGCCAGCATAACATCTTTAAGCCCAACCCAAAATAATCTTTTCAAGCCTTATTTGTCTCCTACTCTCCTATTCCATAAAATCCTATTAATGCTCTTCGTGATCTAAATTGAAAACAAGCTATAAAGGAAGAATATGATGCTTTAATTGAAAATCACATATGGGATCTTGTGCCTCGACCTCTTGATACTAATGTTATTTGCTCTTTATGGATTTTTAAAGTTAAAACTAATTATGATGGGTAATTTCAAAGATACATAGCATGGTTAGTGGGCGATGGTAAATCTCAGAGAGAAGGTGTTGATTGTGATGAAACTTTCAGCCTTGTTGTTAAACCTGCATATATTCAGCTTATCTTAAGTATTGATCTTCTTAATTCATGGTCCATTCATCAGTTAGATGTTAAAAATTATTTTCTTCATGGTTATCTAAATGAAATAGTTTATATACATCAACCTTTGGGTGTCCGTGAGCGACTATCCAGATTATGTTTGTTTTCTCCAGAAATTTCTTCATGGCCTCAAACAAGTCTTTCGTGCTTGGAATCAACGGTTTGCCAATTTTGTCACTATTATTGGTTTTTGTAACAACATTTTAGATAACTCTCTTTTTATTTATTGTCATGGATTGGATATTGCATACCTCCTTCTTTATGTAGATGACATAATTCTTACTGTATATTCTAATTCAATCTATTATGTCAAAGTTGAGCTCTGAATTTGCCATGAAAGACTTAGGTCCTCTTAGCTTTTTTTAGGTATTGCTTCCCCTACATCTACGGATCTTTTGGTATCCCAACAAATATGCTGAGATTCTTGAGAAAGCGGGTATGTCACAGTGCAAGTCTGCTCATACTCTTGTTGCTACAATGGGGAAACTAAAGACTACTTTTGGTTCTTTTTATGACAATCCAACTTTGTATCATTGCTTGGTCGGTGCCTTCTAATATTTTACTTTTACACAACCATATATCTCCTATGATGTTTAGCAGGTTTGTCTTTTCATACATATCCCCGAGTTGAACATATGACCGTTATTCATTTTATTCTTTGGTATGTACTAGGTACTCTTGATCATGGTTTGCACCTTTACAAATCCTTTGTCTCTTCTCTCTTGTCTTACACAGGTGCTGATTGGGGTGGATGTCCTGACACACGCCGTTCTACTTTTGGAAACTGTGTCTTATTGGGTGATAATCTTATTTCTTGATCTTCTAAATAACAACCTACTGTCACTAGATCCAGTACTAAGTCTAAATACCGGGGTGTCACCAATGTTGTTTTTGAAACTTGTTGGCTATGTAATTTGCTTCATGAGCTATATTGTCCTTTTCCTCCAGCCACTCTTGTTTATTGTGATAATGTTAGTGTTGTTCATCTGTCCGGCAATCTTGTTCATCATCAACACACAAAACATAATATTAAATGTGTTAAATTCGTGCTCTTCATGTTCCTTCTCGATATAAATTGCCGACGTTTTCACCAAGGGACTTCCTAAAGTTCTCTTCGATGATTTTTGATCTTGTCTCAGTTTTCGTTAACCTCTCGATTTAACTGTGAGGGTGTGATAGATTCAGGGGCGGATCCAAGATTTAAAGTTCCATGGGGCACCAGCAAATTGACAAAATTTTAAGAAAAATTTACGGCAATTTAGTTTTATTTGTATGCCGAAATTTCTTTTTTTTAAGAAAAACCCTTTGGGGCACGTGCCAATGGGTGTCCACGAATAGATTCGCCCCTGGATAGATTATAATATCTCTCTTGTATTTATTGCATTATCAATGAAGAGAAATCAAGTCATTCATTTCTAATATTACCCTCAACAAAAATCAATACATTTTACTCATATTTAAGAAGAAGTATGAAATTTATTACACAAATCAAAGAAATAACAAACTAGAAGTAAGGATGAAGAAAAGTAGGAGTAGCTCACAAAAACATGGAGGAAGAAGAAGTTGTGTTTCATGGATGTTTGAGGCAATTCAAAACAATCCCTGGTGGTTACTGCCGCGTGAGAGTAAGGAGAAGTAATGACACTGGTGCTGGTAAAAGGCAGCAGTATGTGGCAACAATGAAGGAGATAAGTGAGACATGAGCAAGGAAAGGTTTTAGAGTGAAATAAGAAGGAAAAAGAATGAAATAAAAATGGGTAGAAGTAGTATATATTGCATTTCATCCCATTTAAGCCCTTACATAAATTGGGTATTTTTACTTTCATGACCTAGTTTAACTTGGCCTACTATATAAATAACATAAATTCTTGTGAGATCTCTAATTGGGCTGATCTATTATATATTTTTTAAAATATTATAAGTAAGTATTAAGAATGATGTAAGTAGATATTCAAGATATTGAAAGTAGGTATTAATAATACGGTAACTAAGCATTAAGGATAATATAAATTGACATTAAGAATATGGTAAGTAAACATTAATCTTTAATAGGCTGGTTTGAGATACGTCTCTCAGGACACTAACTGTATAAATAATATCGTTTTTTATCTAGTTGGGGAAAATCCAACACATTATTAATTAAGTATTTTGCAAATTAACTATTTTAATAACATAATTGTCTATTTCATATAAAATATAAATACTAAATAAATAAATATCGTTTAATTATTTTTAATGTGGCATATTTTTAGTTTTGTTGTCATTTAAATTAATTAAAATATACATATCATGGTGTAATATAATTAATAGGGTGTTACACAATAGGTTAGCAAGTTATGTGATTTGATGAATGAAACCTTATTAAGTGAGATAAGTGAGAGTTTTGGTATACGAAATTGAACAAAAATTCATCCAATTTATTAGAATTTGTGTCTTTAACCTCTTGAGGCATAAGAATGGAAATACACGATCCTGCTCAAGTGAACAATGTATTAACGATTTGTTTCTACAGTTTAACCTCAGATTTTAGAAATAGATTTTAACATCAATATGGATGACAAATGATGACAAATTTAATATTAAGTGACTTAAGAAATTTACAATTACACACATGAATGATAAAAATTAGTTAAAATTGAGAGAGAAATAAGTTTTAAAATAAGATTTTTAAAAATGATTACTAAAAAATGTTAAATCAATAAAATATGGAGTATAAACAGCTAGTCTCCTAAGAAACCGTCTCTTATAGAGACAGTTCTCCAGGCCCGGGCCACTAACATTTTACAATTAAAAAACAAATGCACGCATTATACTTGGTTTAATCTATTTGAAGTTAGTGTTTTTACCTATTGAAGTTGGCATTTTAGCCAATTCGACTTGGTAATTTAACCTATTAAATTTTGTATTTGGAGTTGGTGTTTTAATATGTTAAGTTGTTCACCAATTAAAGTTGGTATTTTAACTTATTAAAGTTGGTGTTTTAATCAATTGTAGTTGGTAAAATCAACAACTATAAAATACCAACTTCAACAGCTTAAATCACCAACTTTACTAGGTTAAAACACCAACTTTAATAAGTTAAATCACCACCCTAAACAAGTCAAAATAACAACTTAAAGTAGCATAAAACACCAACTTAAACAGGTTAAAATACCAGATTCAATATGTTAACAACTTAATATGTTAAAATACCACTTCAAACAGGTTGAAATACTAACTTTAAAATAATGACTTCAATACGTTAAAATACCAATTTTAATAGATTAACAATTAAACATGTTAAAACAAAAACTCCAAATAGATTCACATACCAACTTTAATAAGTCAACACACCAATTTGAATATGTTAAAATACTAACTTAAATATGTTAAAATGCAACTCTAAAAATGTTAATGCATACTCCCTCCTATTTACCTTAAGAGTCCCATTTGACTTTTCACGAATGTTAAGGAGTCAAAAGTGGGACCTTAAGAGTAGGAAAGAGAGTGGTATTATGAGTTTTTAATGTAAGGGAGGAAAATTAATATGGGTAACTGAGGGTATAATTGAAAATAGGATAAAGCTACTAAGGGCATAAAAGTCAAAAACCAATACCAAAAAAAAAAATGAGACAATTAAGATGACTTGAACATAAAAGAAAATGGGACACATAAGCTGAATAAGAGGGAGTATATTAAAACACGCATTTGTTAATTTTTTTTAGGAATATTTACCCAGAATAATCCAACCTATTCACGATTTTCCTACAATAATTCCAACTATCGATTAACCATGAATAATCCCAACTATTGACTCACTTAACCTGTGCTGTTGTTGCTCTTGTTTTTACCGGTGCAATAGGTAATTTTCTGGCATTTAGTCAATAGTTGGGATTATTGTATGAAAATCGTAAATAGGTTGGATTATTCTGGGTAAATTTTTCATTTTTTAAAATATTTATCTTTTTTTTATATTCAAAATGACTTGCTACAATAGGTAGCAGGTCACCCGGGTGTACCCAAGGCAAAGACCCTCCTAAGTTCGGATTATTCATGGTTAATCGATAGTTGAGATTATTGTAGGAAAATCGTGAATAAGTTGGATTATTCTGGGTAAATTTTCCTTTTTTTTAATGATATACTAGAGGCATCTCTCAAAAAAAAGTGTTAAATAAAAACTAAGCAAGCGAGTACTTCTATTATGTAGGTAGATGCGTAGGATAACAATTCAACCGAATGTCTATCACTGTTGATTAGACCTGGGAAAACGGTCGGTCGGTCGGGTTTTGGGTCGGATCAATTTCGGTCAGGTCATTTTCGGGTCGGGTCAGTTTCGGATCAGGTCAGTTTCAGGTCGGATCACTCTGGGTTTCGGGTAGGTTCGGATTGACCCAACGGGTTACCATAAAACATTAGAATATCCAATCGACTAATTCAACATAAAAAAAAATCATTAAAATGTCTAAAAAAAATCATTAGAGAAATTACATGTACGATTTTCAAAAAATAGTTGGTATGTCAGGTTCATTTAAGTGCAAGAAAAATAGGGGAATTAATACTTATTTTGAAAGACTTGTAAGATACGCGCTTTATAAAAGTTATTTTGTTTATTATAATTGTAACGTTAGATAAAAATGACGTTAAAATTATCACAATTTTCATGTTGGAAAGATATACAACTAACTAAGTACTTATTTCGTCTTATAAGATACGCGTTTTATAATTTAGGGTAGCGACATTCGTTTTTTGAAAAGCTCATTCAAACGTGCGAAACGTTCGTATAAATTATATTGATTTGCTTACTGAAATGTAGAAGAATTAAAAACTCATTTGACTGATTTAACAAGATATATGTATTCAATTAAGATGATTATAACGTCCTGTTTTTAAAGAAAAATAATTACGATGGCTAAAAAGACGTTAAATACGTGTTTTTTGAGATCTATTGATGAGTTTTAGGGTTCAAGTGATATACTCAATATGTTGAGATACTTTGAAAACTAAAATTTTATTTGAAATGAATTCTAACATTGAAATTACTCTAAAAATTGATATTAAATCTGTCAAAACGGGTCGGTTTTCGGTCGGGTCATTTTCGGTCGGGTAATTATCGGGTCGGTCATGTTTCGGATTAAGTCGCTTTCGGGTCGGTCGGTTTCGGGTTTTGTCGGGTCGGGTCCCGGGTTCATTTTCGGGTCGGATCAAATTTTCCCAGGTCTACTGTTGATGGAGCCTACGTCCTAAGCACAACGTTACCGTGAAGAAAAATACTCTTATTTGGACGTGAAGAACAAAAAAGTAGGAGTGAGAATATAAGGAAACTGAAACATTTTTTATAAGAATCCAAAGACATACTCCTACTTGTAGTCCAAAACCACGAAAACACGATATTCAAAAAAGTAATGCATGTCTACTAAGATTTAAATAATCATAAATGAGCGGCACCCTTTTCAAACATGCACACTATTAGACATTTAGTAGTAGATAGTAGTAGTGTTTTCCCCTGTAAATCCGGCCCCTTCTACTCAATCATACACTCTCCTTTTCTCACATTTTCTTCTTCACTCTCTTTTCTCACTTGTTTTTAGGCTTACCACTATTAGTAGTTAGTACTTCACCCTAAATTCAGGGTTAATCTACCAACTCACACAAGCCTAACATAAGAAGTAAGAACATACATTCAGCTTCAAATTTATCCATTTTTAAGAATTAAGATCAATGACCAATGGAAGAACAACATTCAACTAAATTTAGGAAAACCCATTTTGCTAATCAACAATGTAATGCTGAATTTCAAGCAATTAGTAGAAATAAAGGTAAGTCTTGCTCAAGTTTCCTTCTTAAATTCTTTCTGGTTGCTCTCTTTCTCTCTCTACTCCCTCTGTTTCCTTCTGATCCTCCTGAATTTATAAGCCACACTATTTTTGCCAAGTCTTGGGAACTCATTCATCTTCTTATTATTGGTATTCTTCTCTCCTATGGCTTGTTTTCTCGTCCTAAAACCCATCAAACCCCTCTTAAAACCCATCTTTCTCAACCATATGCATCCAATCTTCTTCATCATTCTTCTATTTTTGATTATGAGGAAGATAACCCACCTGGGGTTTCTTGTAAAAATGCAATTCCAACCAAAAGTTTTAATCTTTCAAGTTATAGGACAGGAGATTTGAGGGGAGAGGGGGAGAATTGTAAAAACTTTGATGAGAAACCTTTGGGGTTACCAGTTAGAAGTTTGAGGTCAAGAGTAGTGGAAAGTGATGGTGAAGAAGAAGAAAAAGAGTGTACTACTGAATGTGAATCTGGATCTGAATCTGATATGAGTGGTGAAAACTTTACTAATACAAGTATGCCAAATAATGAAAAAGTAGAAGAAAATGCATGGAAGAGTGATTTTTTTAGGGCAGAAACTGGTAAATTTGAAGCAAAACAGGCGAAGTTTGAGTCTTTTAGGTCACCTACACAGGAAGGTTCATCTTGTCAGAAATTCACTGGGTTCTGTTCTTGGTTGCCAGAGTCACCTAATATGGTGGAAAGAGAAATTTTATGGAGGGAAAATAATTTTTACATGCCCTTTACAAATTTTACACAAGCTAATGATTTTAATTTGCTAAACCCCCAAACTAGTAGTACAGACTATTTCATGCCTTCAGCTGCTGTTCCCGCTTCAGTACCATTTTCTACTAGTGATTTTGCATCTGGGTTCAGAAAATATAATCATGTAAAAGGACATTGGGGTGATACAGATTCTGGGTTTTGCATGCCTTCAACTTCTGTTCCATCTCCAATGTCAGTTCCTGGCCCTGCTACTGATTTTGGATTTAGGTCTAGAAGATACAATTATGAGGCTGAAAATTGGTGTAAATCACCAAACTTGCAAGATGGAATTTTTGGTAGGGGAAACCCAAATCTTTTCATGCCTTTAGATGCATTTCCACCTTCCATGCCTGCTTCTGCAATTGGTTTTGATTCAAGTCATCTCAAGAAAAAGGATGGGATGCGGTCAGAAAGCAATAAAGATACCCCTCATTTAGATGATCTGCTTTCAGGTAAAAAACTGATATCATTTCCTGTTAATGGCAATTCATCTATTGAAGCATCAAGGAATGCAGATTTCAACCAAAACTTGTTCATGAATAATATTGAAGGTTTTCCTTCAGTACCATCTCCTGTTAATGATTTTGCTGGTGCGAGTGTCAATCAAGACGTGTTTATGAACACAATTCAAGCTCTGCCCTCAGTACCATCTCCTGTGAATGAGGTTACTGCATCAGTTAAAGCATCAAGAAGTTCGAGTTCCAATCAAGACTTTTTCGTGAACACAACTCAAGTTCTGCCATCAGTGCCATCTCGTGTTGCTGGGTTTTCTGCATCAAGTAGCGCAAGATGCAATCAAGACATTTTCACAAACACAACTGAGGTTCTGCCTTCAGTCCCATCTCCTATTAATGAGACTACGGCATCAGTAAAAGCATCAAAGAGTGCAAGTTTCAATCAAGACTTCTCCATGAACACAATTGATGTTCTGCCCTCAGTATCATCTCCTGCTAAAACTGCATCAGTTAAAGCATCAAGGAGTGCAAGATTAAATCAAGGCTTTCACACGAACGCAACTGAAGTTCTGTCTTCAGTACCATCTCCTAGTGTTGAGTCTGCTGCATCAGGTAAACCATCAAGGAACGCAAGATTAAAACAAGGAGCTTTTGTAAAGAAGGAAGAGGAGAAATCAGAGCAGGATAATATGGGAAGTTTAGGAGAGGGGAGTAGTAGTTATGCCCCGTATTGTGTTAAGCCAATTGCAATCCCTGCTGCAAAGGCTGACGTATCCTGGAAGAAGAATGAGAAAAAATCAGCACCAGAGAGATGGGACGATGACTGTTTTGTAATACAATCATCAGAAATTAACTCCACCAGCAATTCAGTGCAAGCAAACCCATCATCTCTTGAGCTCAGTTATTCTTCAGAAACACTGTCTTCAGCAAGATCAAGCAGTAGAATTTCATTTCATGAGCAAAAACCACTGCAGGAACTTCTGGAAGAAAATGTTCAATGGAGTGCACCAACAAACAACTCTGTGATAGAAGACTTGAATGGAGAGAATGATTCCTATAAGCCATCCCCGCCTTCACCACCACCTCAAGTTCAAACACGAAGTCATGTAGTTGATTCCAGTATTAAGGCCCTTGATATTCAGACATTGGTTAGCAATGATGATCAAAGATCACCTCCTACATCAGAGGGAAGGAAAGCTTTATCAAAGGCATCCCATTCTCGAAGATTTAGTTGTGGTTCCTTCTTTGATAGAGATCTAAGGAAGAGCTTCAAGGATGAAGCAAAGGAAGCGAACAGGAAAACCAAGGGAGATGATCAATTTGCAAGAGGAAGCAAGTGTGGTTGCTTAATGTTGGATGTGAAACCAACACTGAATAAGACAGACTCAAAGGGAAAATCTGTAAGAACAATTAGGCCAAAAGAGATCTCTCATGATCGGCAAAAGAACGATCACAATGAACAGAAACTCGAGGAATACAATGAAGGGGAAAGAAAAGGAGAGAAGCAGGAAGTGGTGGTAATACAAATTGGAATTAAAGAAAAAAGATCGAATTCCAATGGTCGAAGAGGTGAAAAGCTTCAAAAAAGTGGTGAAACCTCCATTGTTGTGGGATTGAGCTCAAACAAAAACTCAAATGGAACAGCTGTTGTCCCTGTTGTTAATGATGTTACAGAGGAGGAAAATGATAGTGAAATTGATAAGAAGGCTGATGAATTCATTGCCAAGTTTAAGGAGCAAATTAGACTGCAAAAAGTTGGAGCAAAAGGTGATTCTAGGAGGCATAATCAGAAATCTTTGTATCATACTTGAATCTGTTATTGCAGTTGACTCTGCACAAAAGATTCCTTTTTTATTTTACATCAATAGTGGGTTCCTAAAATGTTCCACAGCAAGTTTGCATAAATCCATTTACTTTTCATTGATATTGCAGCATCTCTTAACAGTTAACTCCCATTCTCCAGCTTCATGCTTTAGCAGTTTTCTCTGTTGAAAAAAATACTAGTAGTTTCAAATATATGAAATATTTTTTGCTTGTGATCTGAATTGAATTTCAATGTTCCAGATGATCATCTGTCAATGCTTTGAATCAGTGAGTAAGTGCAGATGGAGAATAACTCCTGGGCAAAAATAACCTTAGCTATGTCCTGGGTCATGGCTTACAAATCTTGTTTAAAGTCACAGTAAGTGTCAAATATTGGGCCCATGCGGTCTGTGGATGATAAAAAGCTAGAAAATCACCATTTTTCAAAAACAGAAGGCAACCCAAGACAAAGTTAGCAGATGTAGATTTTAATTGATCTGATCTATGATATACTCGTATATTGACACAATGACATTACTAAGTCCTCTGGGGTCGGCTCTAAGGCTCTATATTTCATACTAGAAACAGAACGTATGGATAATTGTTAGAAGGATACTTCCTACAATAGGTGCCATCTGATTGGCAGAAGCAGAACGTAAGCGCAAACAAAGAATGCTTGCTGTGTGATTCACTCTCACTCAACTTGAAAACTCTGCAGACTTCAATACACTTTTGTGCTTCACTCATACTAAACTAATTGGACATTAATCTAGTTGCTCCACTTACAACAAGAACATTTTTATTCGTCTGTAGCTTGCACTTTCTACACACGAGAATGAAGAATCTGTTCTGGAATAATAACTCAACACCATGTTATAGTGATGTGGCTGCATGAACTAAGTTCAATTTTACAGACCAAATGTGCCATTTTCAACATAAATCATACTTTTATTGAGAATAAATATTTATGGGAGAAATAAAAGTCAAACTATGAATACAGCTATTAGAGACTAAAATTAAGAGAATATAATTGTTGTCAAGGGCAAGAAATAGGTCCTCAATTTTGAGTCAATATTTATTCTAGTGGGATGGTGGAGAAATATTTGCCTCCTACTGTACCAAAAGATGACAATTTACCCATTTCTTCATAGTTCATCCTTCTTATACCATTGTGAAGTATAATCTTTACTTCATCTCCCCTTTTAAACCCATCTCTTCCTACCTTTAATTTTCAAGGTTTGACTTTTATTTCCCCTTAAATGTTTATTCTCACTAAAGGCAGACTTTAGATTAATTCTTTCTGGCACAAGCACAACCATAATATATGAACAATTGTCAAAATAAATAATAGCAATCATCAGATAAATAATGGTGCTTTTAATTCAAATCAATCCCATGAAAAAGAGTTATAGGCTCTAAGATGACAAAAACAATACAGGGACAAAATTTCAGCATCAGCGCATAAAGAAAAAATCCCATATATTTGAGGTACAACTTAACCAGTTGCTGGAAGTTATATTTATCATTCAACTAACCTCATCAGTATTCAGTAGTAATGAGCTACTGTCAAATTAAAAAATCTACCTCCAGAAGCATTCCAAGCAGCGCATTTGTGAGACGACTCAATAGACATAAGATGTTCATCAAAGTTCACAATTGTACTGGCTTCATGTTTGTATTTCTACAAGCTGACATTCACAATTATGAACCATTCTCGCATGTTATTTGGTTTCATTAGAGTGATAAAGGTTGCAACTCCAGCAAGACTCACTACTCTGCACTTTAAGAGTCAGCATGTTACTCTGCAATTCAAAGAAAGTTCCAACTTATGCACACTCAATGTCATAGGAGACATGAGATCGTAAAAATTTACTTGTAAAAATTATAGAGTATTTGAAAAGCAGAATATTGCCTACAGACGAAAGTTTCCATCCAGAATCCAAACTAAGCCATTGTTTCTTCGGCGTTGTCTGTGAACATAACATAATAGGGAAGGACACTAAATTCCCATAAGGTATTACAGGCCAATCACTAATACAAAACTCTCACATTACTCCTGTTTTAGCAATTAAGGTTGCTAGCCTACCTAGCCTACAATTGAACAATAAACTTGTTCACTATTGTTTCTTAGCTCGAGATGAAAGAGTCACAATTGTCTGATACAAAGGCGTAATTGGTTGTACCTTGAAAGATGAGGCCGTCTCTGCCAAACTCTAGAGCAATCTGCCGGATAAAGGTGTCTTTGTCAAGGGAGAGACAGGCTCAAACTTGAAAGAACATTAATAAGAAGCATGGAAGGAAAAGCACTTAAGTCAAAGAAAGTAAGGGATGGTGTTAAATGCCTTTGTATGAGACATTAGTTGCTTCAGTGGTCTATCAAGTTACATTTAGGGGTCGTTTGGTATTGAGATTACAAATGTAAGGAAATGGAATTGGTTAAGAAAGGGAAATATTAAGGTTAGGCCTTATTGTTATTACTTGCTTAATATAAGAATATAAATTTGAATTACACATTTAGATTCCCCTACTTCTGTTTCATATGAACATGGAAAGGTCAATAATTCATAATTCAAATATAAGTTGCATATTATTATCATTATATTATTATATTGATTCCCTTATTTGTTTGGAGTATTTTTCTAATTTTTTGCCAAACTTGTATTTTAAGATCAGCAGTGTATACTTAGAGTTTTAAGAAAATGTTTAAAAAAGTTGACCATCAACATAATAAAAAAACATCACATTGATATATATGGTCAACTACATCATAGAATACAAAAACGAAAAACATCACAATGAAAAGATAAGTGAAATTTCCAACGGCTTTGTCAACTCCATTTCTTGAACAGGAGCTCCAAAAAGCTACAAACTTTTACGAATTATCAAAAGCATTAGATTTGCTAAATATTGCAGTCTAATTGATTGAACTTTCATAAAAAATTTCGAACTTCCAATGGATAAATGATAATAACAATATTGATGTTGAGGAGAGTAATTGGATGTATTAGAGAGTGAAAGATTGGCAGCAGTTGCTAGAGGGAGAGATTGAGCATGAAGGAGGAAAGGATGAGACTTGTTCTTTGAAAAGGGAAACAAAACTGCTTCCTCACAATTCTTGAGTAGTAACAAAACAGGGACGACTGTTATGCTATAGAAACTAATTCCTTCTCATATTTTCATACCAAAACCCAAAATAATGGTGATACATGGAAAAGTTCCGTTTCCGCTCCTTAAAAGTACCCTACCAAACGACTCCTTAGTAAGTGATCAAAACAAATGTGTTGATATAATTTGAATAATTAGCAAGTTACCACCTTCAAACTAAGGGATTTTGCGAATTATAGCCTCAATGTTTTTTTTGTCCAACAACCACCAAAGTCTTTTAAGTCTACACCATTTAAGCCAGATCAACAGATTCCAACTGATTACCTTTGACTTTCTAATTTTTTGATTTTATTAAAAAAACAAAAAACCTCCCAGGCCACCCTGTTCCTACAAAACCCCTTCCCTAGCCACCCCATTCCCGGCAATCCACCCCTCCCTATGGCTCCTCCCTACACCCCACCCATCCCAGGATAACCCCCTTCCTAAAACCCCTCCCCCTACGACCCACAAGCTAGAACCCCCTCCCCACAATTCACTTCTCAAAAAAACCCTCCCCCATGACCCCCTTGCCTGAAACCACAGTCAACACTAGCAATTAAAAAAGGTGATGGTAATTTTAGAGATTAATTTTGTGGGTTTCGAAAAGCTGTTTTTGATGGTTGACCTGGGTTCTAACAGTTGATTGAGAAGGTTTTAAAGGCCAACAAAGATGATGATAGCCTCGTGGGTGGAATAGAGCTTGTTGCCAAAAGTAGGGTTTCGTTGTAGTGGATTTAGGGTTGCAGGCAGGGGGTCTGGAAGTATACATTGCAGGGGGAGGCGGTTGAAGGGAGGGGCTGTAGGGAGAGGGTTTTAGGGAAGGGGTAAGGTGGTGTAAAGGGTGGTGGGAGGGTAGGTTGGTGTAAAGGGTTGTTGTAGGTTTTTTTAATAAAATCAAAAAATTTTAAACTCAAAGGTAATTAGGGATGATCAATAGTCATTAGGAGGTTATTTAGCCGAAATCCGGCAAGCTCACCTGAATAGTGTAGGCTTTGATACTTAGGTGACTGTAGTTTGCAAAAATAAATAAATAAATAAATACCCTAGTTTTAAGGCTGTCATTTGCAAATTATTTTCGTTGGTAGAAATTCTTCAATTGATAAACTTGATTTAGAGAAGTCGGCCAACTTCTGAGAATAAGATCACACTCAAGTGACATTTGAAGCCCAAAGAGCAGCATATTAACAAATGAGACTTTTAGTATGGTTTTGAGACCTTTAGTACCATTAAAGACTTTTAGTACGTGAATTAATAAGTTCATGTATTAAGTTCAGATTAATTAAACATACATGAACAGTTAGGAGTTATGGTAAGGTGAAAGGCCAAAGGTTCTTACTCTTCAATGGTTGCAGTTATTATTTGGCATCTTTCAATCCCTATATAAAGGAATCTTGTACTTGTTGTTTTACACAACAAACACAATCACTCTATTACTTTAATATTTTTCTCTACAACCTCTTTTGTCTCAAGTCTCTGCTTCCCTCCAACATCCTCGTATTAATCACCCTACAACATTATCGCATATTTTCTTGTTAGATGCATATGTTATTTTCAGGTTCTATATAATTGAACGACATTGTGGCCTCCCTAGCCCTACATCCTTAATCAATTTTTTCAACTGCTTTACCAAAATCTATTACCTTACATTACCATATATCACAAATCACAAGATCAAGCCATAATATCCAGAAAGTTGGACGAGTCAATCTCAACTATACTAGAACATTTGTTATCCTGATTGCACTTGATGTGTCAAAAAAAGCTTAATTTAGTCTTCTAGGAAGTCCCAAGAGAGCATCTTCACGGAATCCAATACAACAAATATATGTTCCCTAATTATGGAATTCAGACTAGTGCTATAAATGCCACAGAAACTAAAGTCCCTTACAAGTACAACCAAATAATAGAGTCTAGACAGGAAACTATGTGAGAGAACAATCTTGTTTTATTTTATTTAGGGATCAAGCTTCACTAATATTGCCAACCGGAAAAATACCAAGAAATTTGAAATACTAGAGTCTAGACCGGAAGTTGTGAGAGAACAGTCCTTTCTATTTTTATTTAAGCATCAAGTTTCATTGATATTTCCAACTGGAAAAACACCATTAAATTTGACATTCTTCTTTGGCAACTTTGGGCTGGGGGTAGGCTTTCACGTATTGATTTGGTTGCATCAAACCTCAACCGGAGGGGAATAGATTCTAACTTTTCTACATTGTTGAGCTCTCCTTGACATCTAGTCATAGTCAGATACACAAGCCTTAGGTGAGGTAGTAGCATTATTGTCATTAAGTTTTCTGCGACAGTAGTTAACATAAGAAAAGGCTCAATCAAGGCTGAGACGAGATAAGGTTTATCAAAATCACTATGGTCATCTCCAACCATTCAGACAACACGTGACATAACTCACTGTGATCAAAAATCATTGGTGCCTCAATCTCTAAGATGCTTCAACCTTAAGATGATACCATCTTTGTGTTTAGGTCTGTACGATTTAAATATCAGAACTTTATCCAATGATGTGCATATTTTCGAAATCACAGACGCATGATGAAGTATCATCTTAGAAATTGATACACTAAAATCTTGTTCTTCCCTATTACGTTCATAGATAATCTACAAATAAATTAAAGGTTGAATTGGAGCTCCAATTGACTGTCCATTGAGTATTAAGATCTAATCAGTCCATTGAGTATGATAGTAATATCCTTGTTCTACACATGAATTTTGTCGAACACGTTGATATTTTATTTCTATAATCTTCCAGCTTGTTGTACACCCTTTATTCATTTCCATTCTAATCGTGGACCAATCCAATTCCTCCATTCTCCATCTCCCATAAGAAAACTTGTCCATGCAATCGGTGGTTAAACTATACCCAAATCCTTATGACAAGGGTGTAAACCCTAATCTTACTGCCTAGTGCTTAACCATTTCACAGGATAAAATTAAAAACAAGGAAGCTACATAGCTCAACAATATCTCAATATCGTTAAATAAGATCATCAACGAAATTCAATGGCAATCTACAAGTTAACCATATCCCACATGAAAAATCTCACAAATTCACAAAGCCCATGAAACAATTGATTCATACTGGCAAAAAAAAAAGAAAAAAGAAAAACCCCTACAATTCATCAACTGGATCATCAAACAAATTCAATGACTATCTACAAAATTGACCATACCCTATATAGAATATACCTCAAATTCAGAAAGCCATCAAACAACTGTATCACACAGATATGGAAAGCCAATTTTACAAAACAAGAACGTACCTCTTCATGAATTGGAGCTGTTGGAATACTGCTTGAGAAGACCAGAAAGAGACGCACAATGGGTAGAATCATAGTTGCACAATTCACAGCAATTTTGAAGTTTCTGAATAACATGGATGCATTTTTGAGGATTGAAATTGTTCTTGGATAAACAAGCTTGAATGTCACATGCTTGCTTCTTGCATGGTTCTTTGTTATCCTTGGCCATCACAATTTTACAATGAGAAAACTGTAATCAATAGAAACGTTGATTTATTTTTGAAGGTTTGGGGTTAGAGTTTGACACGATCATTAGGCGGTTCAGCTTTAAATTAGACGGCCATGTTATTAGAAACATCGATTCAAAATTAGCTTGTACATGTCTCAATTGAATTTGTATTATTTTTTTTTGACAAATTCTTAATTAAGACCGTTTCACAAACGGCTTAATATTGGCGTGGCCCAATAGTAAAGGTAGAGGTAAAGGACACTCCTATTATCCCGCATAAAGTAGGGTTTAGGTGGAGGATTTTCTTTTTCTTGAAAGATGCAGACAAATCATACTCGTTTTCCAATGATATTTTCTTAAAAAAACTTAGGAAAAACAATAATTTATAAAACTGTAGTTCGGTTTTGTAAAACTGAAACAAAAACCCTTTAAAAAAAATTGTTACTATTACTTCAGAAAATATACATTTGGTTATTCGGTCATTCCACGCATCTACATGCCATCTATGTCGTACGAGGTAGTTCTTGTCCACAGTCCTCCGATCGATCCCATGTAGTTGTGGTTGGATGTCACAGGCTTGCGAAATGGCCTGCTTCAAACCGAATTGACGCATGACACGATCCGGGAGATGTAGCTCGACGATGTCAAAGCAAATAAGTGGACAACGCGATCTCCAAATCTCGTGGCCCGATGTACATATGTGCGGCAGAGCGTCCATCTTAGCCGCTGTGTAAGGTTGCCATGTCATCTGTAATAGAAATGAATATGCTCAGTAATATATACAATTTATTCATAACTAATACAAATAGTAAATGTTAATAACCTGCTCATCCCGTTGTCGATCAAGTGCGTCTCTGTAGTAGACGAGAATATGTGGGGAGTGGGATCTCGAAAGATATACGCGAAGCCAGCTGCAAACAAATAAACATTGTTTAACATTTTCATGTATCATAAAATAGTGAAATTATGAATTTGAATAGTGAATTGAGTGTTGCTACCTTACTGCTAAAGGATCCATCCCGTGCCGATGCTGTGACCCTAACACCGGTTCAAAATCATCCGCGTCATCTTCTTGATCATGTTGCCCATCGGGTCGAATCGTCCGAATAATGGGCCTCCCTATATGAATGTGCTCCCATGATCATATCTGTAACAACATCAAGCAGCCACCAATGTCCTTGGCACCCTTACGAGATGCTCGACATAAGTTACGATATAGATACGCTAGGGTAGCACTTCCCCAACTGTACTCATCTATGTGTTCCAAGTCTCCCAGTAGAGGGAGATAGATCAACTGTATAGAGTTGCCGCTCTTGTCTGGAAACAAGATGCATCCAAACAGGTACAAGATGTAAGCTCGCGCATGTCTATCAACCGTCACATCATCTGCGTCATCCTCAAGCGCGCTAAAATGCTCTCGGAGCCAAGTCAGCTTCAATGACGATCCAACGATGATCTTTGGCTGTGTGGGGTCTTGAGAGTTTTCAGGCCACACCCCTAGTAGCTCATGAACTAATGTTGGCCAATTTCTCTCTCCATGACTTATCACTGCTTGTCCTTCAATGGGCAGTCCCATTATAACTGCCACATTTTGCAACATGATCGTTGCCTCGCCAATTGTGAGGTGGAAGGTATGAGTCTCCGGCCTCCACCTCTCCACCAATACAGTGATAAGAGCTCGATCGAGCTCTAAGCCCCCGCCCAACAACCTATGAATGTATCTGAAACCAGCTAGTTCGACTACCTCCAATACCCTGTCATCCACCTCCCACTGTAACGTACTCGCCTGGTAGTGCTGACGAGTAACCAATTGGGCAATGGAGCCCTCCCACGCAGCTACGATCCTGTGTGTCGCCTGAAGCGTAAGCACTGATGGATCAACTGGGCCCGACATCGCCATGATCGCTGTTACATACATAAGTGTTATAAAAATCATATGAATATTATCAGACTCAACATGTTATTACAAAATTAAAAAAAAAACATACTTTGTTGACCTTCGAGGGCATGTTTTCTTATTATGACCACTAAATCCACAAAAGCTACATGTGTTACAAGGATGATTGACTTCACCTTATTTTTGGCCAACCAAGCTCTCTCATATGTGATAACAAATCCGTATTTATTTTTTTTAAAATTAACGATTGACTTCACCTTAAACGCTGGATCAACTCTGATCATATCCACGATAAGATCAGCAACAAATTCAGAAGTAAGGAGGGGATGGTCATTACTGTAATGTACTGAGCAATCTTGATTATGACCCTTATATCGCACAATCTTAAATGATCCCGTTGCGGTCATAACAGCTCGCATCCTCCATTCACAACCTATATCCGACGCATTAGTGCATTGGATAACGTACTTTGAAGGCTCCGACTCAATTACACGGAAGTTTCTATTGTTAGAAATAGCCCATGCTTTAACATTCTTCTTAAGGTGGTCTAAGGAGCTAAACTCTTGCCCTATCCTAAAGTCTCCATTTTCATTCATGGAGTTGTCATCGTTCCAGGTCATCCAGGCATCAATCAGTCTTTGATCAACCTCATTAATTCTAAGCCAATCTTGAGATGGAGCACCATCTCTAATTGCTGCATCTAGAGCTTCTCTTTTTTCATCATCCTCTTCTGAATCAGAATCAATATGCTCATCCTCCTGATCTAAAGAGTCAACCTCGTTCGCATTAAGCCTACCCAAGTTACTCGTGGAAAAGGTGTTCATTACACCACCACCAATGCCCCGTGAATGAGTTGGAAAACTCATCCAAGTGCTCATTAACGTAATTTAGGTTACTTAACATTTCTGTGAATGTATCATGGCGTACACTAGGACCTGATTCTGGAAGTTCCATGCTAGTCATGACTTCCCTCGCATTATCCAAATTTGCAACCAATTCAACATAAACCTCCATTGCCGTTCCAGGGGCTTGTGATGCCGCATAAGCAAGAGTACTTATGCTTTCATCATTCTTAATCGGGACTAACACATTTTTCCCAGTCACCGGGTATTTCATCTCCATTTTTAACATAAAAGAGTTGCGATCACAACCAATTACATCATAGACTTTGCTAACAAACACATCAAAAGTCGTATTTCGACGATGGATAAACATCACTGTATTTAATCCTCCATTATACCCAACATCGGATCCAGTATAACTTACTTTCCCACCCCAATACACTATAACGGGATAATGATCCATATTCTGCAAATACAAATATATTTTTCATGTGATTTTACATACACTTAATTGTTGATTGTGAGTAAGGGAAGTGTAAATTTGAATACAAGAATTTGTGATGTTAAGGTATTAGAATACTTATTAGAAGATTCATTTCAAATATAAAAGCTAAAAATATCATGAATATATACTAAAACCATTAAACTATCCCTACAAAGTAATAAACTTTCATTGAAGCATTTCATCAAACACTTTATATGCATACAAACCAAATCCTAAAATTCAACTACAAATGTGTAAAATGTAAGCTTAAATCATGAAAACAAGAGAATATAACAAACAACCAACGTATTTATAACTTCAATTGAAAACAATAATGAACAAAAAAACAATTTGCATATTGAAAAAAATTAGGGTTTTATTCATACCTTAAATGAGGATGAAAATGAAGTAGTACACAAGGAGAAGATGGGAATATAGTTGATTAGTTTAGTTGAATGGGAGGAATTGTAAATTTGAAGTAAATGAGAGTGAAGAAATTTTTTTGTTAAACTAATACCGGCAGCAAGAAGCAAAGAGGAAAATGAAATTCAGTGAACAAATGCTCGAAGCTGCTGTTTTGTACTGCTACAAAACCGCCACTTCAAGTGGCGATTTACTCAATTTTTTAATGAAGACACACTGATGAGTATCCCGAAACTATAGTGGAATATTCTAATAATATTCAAGCTTCATAAAGATAATCACATTCTTAAATTCCATATTACTAATCAAAAACTAGTTATTATATTTGTAGGAAAATCAAATTTTATCTCAATTAAAGTAAGTCTTAAGTTAGATTTTTATCTAACTTTTCCTTCTGTCATTGTACCTCTTAATAAAAAATACTCAAACATTGAACAATTAAAGTTAGAAAAGTTACTTACTTGGTGACCAATCAAGATAACATTATCGTTAATGAACAAATAATTTAAATAAATTTAAATGTTACCATAATACTACCATTAAAAAGCTAATTCATGGACGATAATCCATATCGCTTTCGGGTGCATGCTTGTGTGCAAATATTAATTCAATAGTCCATGTACCTGAAACTGGGCATAAAAATAGACACTTAATGGAAAAATATTGCAATGTTTAATATATTTGAAGTCTAATTCATGAAACTATTTTCCAAACATAATAAATTAAAATCAAAATTTTTGAGAACATCGCATAAAAAAACCCTTTTAACCAATATGGTGAAAAAATCTAATTTCCAAACGTAATAAATTAAAATTAAAATTAGAATTTTAATTTTAGCAATTCGCAAGACAATCTACATTGTTACAACATACACTTTTTTTTAGAAAAATAAAGTAAATTCGTGAACAATATTAAGTCTCTAATCAATCTTTTATCTCAATCTTTTTAATCATGATGAGATATTAGTATAAATATTTTTTTCAACTTGAGGTAGAAAGAAAACCACAACTTACCCGTCATAGGAATGGGGTACTAAGATCAAATCCATGGCTCAACTTGCTAGTAGACTTTGTAAAAAGTCAAATGGAACTCCAAAGGTGAATAGGAAGGAATATATGTTAAGTGCAAACTTAGGATGACACTTAATAAATTCGATAACGGAAAAAACAATTAGAGGTTTCAAAAGGGAAAATTAAAAGACAAACATCCTTCCTTAAAAAATTTTCATATTAATTTATCATGCATGTGTTAAGTTAGATACGATAGAGTATGGGCAAAATGTTGGATTAAAGTAGAATGTCATATATTAAATTCAAATACTATTTAATATCATTGATGCGTTGGGTATGCAAATGATAAATGTTTGGATATCATGATGTAAAGATCCTTTTATATTATTGATCAATTTACAAAGCCTTCAAGAACCGTTATGCAATGTCCACCTTGGCGGGCTTTCTCTCTCCTTTCTATTTTGGTTTAGTTTTGGTATTTTGTCCTTTTCTTATACATGTATGACAGCCTCATTTCTTGGTAGTAACAAACACTAGCTTCCTTGTATATATAGACAAAAGGCTTTGTAATATCACTGTAATTTTGCATTCAACAAGGGTATATCATGCACTCTCTCTTTTCGTATGGCAGTGGTTGCAAAGCACCATTTCTTTGTAATTGATACTACACCAGTTTACATGGTATCGCAGACCTTTTTGATCTGTACTCCCTTGTTTCTTCTGTGTATTCTTGCTAATTTTTCATTTCTTTTGTCTCTTCTCTCATTCTTTTTCATCTGGTTCATTCTTTGATTTCTATTGATTATCATATCATGACTGAAACATCTGCTCGTACTAATTCTACACAAAATCCAGCTTTTGTATACTATATAAATCTATTTGATCATGCTAACCTCAAGCTTGTTAATAATGTCTTTGATGGTGTCGATTTTGATGATTGGAAACGTTCGATGATGATAGGTCTCACTGCGAAAAATAAGATGTGTTTTGTTGATGGTAGTTTACATAAACCCTCAGAGAATGATCCTAACAGGAAGGCTTGGGAGAGATGCAATACTATAGTAATCAGATGGCTAATTGCTTCTTTAGATCGTTTAATGGCTAAGAGTGTGATGTATTACTCTTTTGCTCATGAAATTTGAAGTGATCTTGAAAGAATGTTTTGGAACCACTACTTCTACACAAATATATTCTCTCCATGAAGAGCTGTCTAAATTGTCTCAAAAGGCTAATATGAGCATTGCTGAATATTTCACAAAAGTGACATTCATTTGGGACAAGATTGATAGTTTAAGTCCTACACCAGTTTGTGAATGTAATGGTTGTTCTTGTGGTTTAACCACGAAAGTGCTCAAGCTTCAACAAGATCAGAGGCTGATGAGTTTCTTAATGAAAGTAGATGAACAATACAGTTCTACTAAGACTAATATCCTCATATTACCTGAATTACCAAGTATGTCTACTGCTTATAGGATGTTACAGCAAGAGCAAAAGCACAAGGAACTCTCAAAGATGAATGTTTTTTACAATGACACTATGGCTTTTACTGCTAATAAAAAAGCTTATTATGACTGCCACATAATAAGCACTACAAACAGACAGCTACTGGTTTTTATACTAAACACCTTCTGATACTGATTCTAAGTGGTATTCCATGTATTTTTGTTCTCATTGCAAGATAGTTGGTCACAGTGTTGAAAGATGCTTTAAGTTGCATGGATATCCACCTGGTTTTAAGCACAAAAAATTCGTTGGTCGTGTTTAAGATGAAGAGTTGAAATCTGATAAGAACACTTTTGGTATCACCACTGAGCAAGTGTGTAATCTTTTGAACCTTATAAAAAAACAACAAGAACTAAATTCTGATTCTTTATCCCTAGTCCTTGAAGATTCATCTCATTTGCTCATCTAGCAAGTAAATTCTGTTTTCTTTCTAAAACTCTTACCTCAAGATGGATTGTTGATAGTGATGCTACTGACCACATGTGCAATTCCTTAGACTTTTTTTTATCTCTACTCACAAAATCACCAATCCAAAACATAGTATCACCATTCCTGATGGAAGAAAGGTAATGGTAGATCTTTATGGTGATGTTGCTTTCATGGATGATATTATTCTTTCCAATGTCTTGTATGTCCCAGATTTTCATTTTAATCTTTTGTCTGTCCATAAACTTTGCACTAACATGAACAATACTATTGTATTTGCTAATGACAAATGCTTCCTTCAGGACCTGTAAAGGATAAGACTTCTTGGTAGATTTGCAAATGGATTCTACTATGCTGATATTTCACACTTTCCAACACAAAATCTTCAACAAATATCTCTTTGTGTTGCTGCACAACCTTCTACACAAACTACAAAAACTGATGAGCTAGTCAAGTTGTGGCATCTTAGACTAGGCCATTTACCCTTTCCTCAAATGAAAATTTTGTTTCCTGATATTGATGTATGTTGGAACTTTTGAGTTTTGATGATGACTACACTTTATTTAAACAAATATGTTTTTAAGTGATTATGTGTAGGTCGATATCCGGTCGTAATTATGATCGTTGATAGTACCTATGGCTTAGTTCATGGAAAAGTACGTGTCAAAAGGATTCAAGAGATGTTAGAAGAGTATATCACTTGGGATGTAAAATGGAGACAAGAAGTCTACTGTTCCTAGGTTGGATGTTCTAGCAAAACTGGATTTTGGAGACAGCGCATTGTTCCCAAACTAATGTCAGCCAACGTTAACTAATAAATTCTGATTTGTTGAGATATAGTGTGAAAGGTAATTAATGAATATAGTGGGAAAGGTAATTAATGAATTTACCCTAATGTGAATGCATTCAATGTAATTGTGGATGAACTTGCCTATAAATATGGAAGTTCACCATTGTAAAAACTACACCAATGATTAAAAACATCTCTATCTTCTAACTTTTACTCATTCTACTTCCTCTTTATCTCTCTAAGTTTTAACACGTTATCAGCACCAGCTATACCCTTAATCATCAAAAAGGTAATATTTTTAAAACCTAATTAAGCATTTTTTCTTCATCGGTACCCACAAATGGACCAACAATCAAATGGTGCCAACATCATCATCCAAGGTGTTTCTAACACATTTTTATATTTTATAATTGAGCATAATTCCATACCCTTCACTACAAACCCAGCAAGGACTGATCTAAATCAGCTCCGACATAATAATCCCAATAATACTAATGGTCCACCAGTACCACCAACTCGTAATTCACATGTACGACCAACTAATAATCCATCAGTTCCACCGATTAATATTCCACCGGTACGACCAACAAATAATTCATCAACACAACCAACTAATAATGCCCCAACAGCAACTACTGAAAATAAACCCCCACCAAGTAATAAAAGAACCAAAGATGATGAGGGAGAAACAAGTACTAAACGTTGCAAGATAAATTTAAATGACCCATAAAATAATTTATTGGACAATACGGATGACAAGGACACTTTATTGCTTATGTTATTGTTTTATTTTATACCGCCTATATGGCTGGTTAACTTTTTTACCGCCTAAATGAACGGTTAGTATTATTTATTTCTTTTGTTATTCTTTAAACCGCCTATATGGCTGGTTAATTGTTTTTCTTTTACCGCCTAAATGGACGGTTAGTATTAATTTTTATTCTCGTATATTTATATGTGCATTTTTTTTATTTGCAGTATTTGTATTTATATCCATGTGCATTTTTTACCTTTTACTTTAAGTATTTCTTTTAAGTATACATAACAATACAGTATATTGTACAATTTGGCATAACCCTCTATAAAATAGGATTACCCTAATTTTTTTACTACATACCCCTTATCCTTTCAACTTTACTCTTTACATCAAAAACCCTCCTTCTCCTTCTTCCTTCCACCGACAATGTACCACCATTACAAAAATAATCCATCTTCTTCCTCTTCCCATACTTTTAGATTTGAAGAAAATTTTGCCAAACTCAAATTATATATCTTCTTAATTATGGGTTTGGTGGTCCTTCTTGTAGCATTAGGAATTATAATAATTATGAAGAAATAATTTATTTTGAAGAAGAAGAAATAAAATGCACATGATTTTCTTTGTCATATTTTTTTTTGTTTGTTAGTGCATTTTGTATGATAAATTATATTAATATATTATGTAAATGCTATTTTTTTGCCCTCTTTAGAATTTATTGTCTTTAATTTTTTTTCGTTCTTCTCCTTGTTATTATTATTATTATCATTCCTCTTGTTCTTGATTTATTCCTAAATTTATTATCTACAACAAATTCGTAACAATAAACCAAGGGGGAGAAGATTATGAAATTAAAACATCATAATTTTTCTAATGGTTTATTATTATGAAAATATAAGAATTATTGCATTGTCATATACTTACAAAACAATTATACATTATGTAGCAAGTATGGCAGAAATTACCAAAAGGCTATTCAACATATTAGACTTAACTGGACAAAAATTCTTAGAATGGAAAGAAGATGCCATCATGAACTTAGAAGCTCAAGGACTTGAACATACTGTATTGGAAGTAAAAGAAAAGGATCCAATAGATGGAACTCAAGCTACCAAAATAAAGGTAGCTACAAATCAAGAAAAGGCCAAAGCCTTAGTCCTCTTGAGACATCATATTCATGATAGCCTTAAATCTGAATATTTATTTATAAAAGATCCCAAAACATTGTGGGACTCTCTTGTTGAAAGATTTGATCACCACAAAAGGGTGCTTCTTCCACAAGCTAGCCATGAGTGGAAGAATTTAAGATTTTCTGATTTTAAGACTCTCAGGAGTATAATTCAACATTATACCGAATTGCATCAATGTTGAAATATTGTGAGCACCCGGTGACTGATGCAGAAATGATTGAACTCACATTATCTACTTTTCATCCATCAAATATTATTCTGCAACAACAATATAGAGAAAGAAATTTCAAAAGATATTTAGATCTGAGTGTAGTACTCTCACTGGCTGAACAACATAATGATATTGTCTGGAAAAATCATAATATGAGACCTATTAGATCTCAAACTATCCGTGAGACACACTCTACTAAAACACATGTGCCTGAAGCATATGCTGTTGAAAATAAAGGCCGTGGAAATTATAATAACCGTGGTAGAGGACGCGGAAATTTCCGAAGAGGACGAGGACGAGGTTGTGGAAATTTTTATGGACATGGTAGAAAGTTTCAAGGATCCGGTAGAGGCCATTTTCCCCAAAATTATCAAAATGATCATTACAATAATAATTCTGGAAGGGGAAAACAAGTTGGATATCACAATTAAAATAGCCATCAAGAAGGAAAAGAAAGTATTTGTTACAAATGTGGCATGACAGGGCATTGGGCACGTACAAGTCGTACTGCCAAACATTTGGTGGAGCTGTATCTAACTTCCCAAAAGAAAAAAGGTAAAGGTGTGGAAGCAAACTTTAATGAAGCAAGCACCTCAATGCCTAATGTCGATCCTTATAATAAAGCAAGAACGTCAATGCATAATCTTGACCTTTCAGACTTCTATTTAGATGGCGATGAAAATGATAAAGAATATGACGAAGATATTTGAATTTTTCTTAACAATGTTGTAGTGCTTATTTAGTTGTATTTCCTTTTTATATGCAATCTCCTTTTTATGTATTGATATCATCTAACGTTAATGAAATTTTATTTTAACTATCTATTTATTTAATATGAAGATATGGATCAGTTTGAAAATGGAGTCAAATATCAATGCCTCCTAGATAGTGGAACAACTCACACTATCCTAAAGCACAAAGAATACTTTTCTAAGTTGAAGATGGTGAAAGCAGATGTCACCACAATCTCTGGAACTACTACACTAATAGAGGGATATGGAAAAGCTCAAAAAAATACCTTCCTAATGGGACAAAGCTAGTAATCAATGATGCTTTATATTCGAGTAAATCTCGATGAAATCTCATAAGTTTCAAAGATGTACGCCAAAATGGTTATCATTTAGAAACAATGACCAAAAATCATACTGAATATTTATGCATCACATCTAAAAAATGCGGCAAGAAAAGCATTCATGAAAAATTACCAGCATACTCATCGGGATTATATCGCATTAATATAAAACCGGTTGAGATAAACATGGTGTCTAACCAAAAGTTAGACAATAAAGAAATGATAAATTTATGGCATGACCAATTGGGTCATCCTGGTGTGGGAATGATGCGAAAAATTATTGAAAATTCAATTGGGCATCCAATGAAGAAAATGAGAATTCCCCAACCAAATGAACTATCATGTTCCGCATGCTCACAAGGCAAATTGATAATTAGACCATCTTTAAATAAAATTGCTACTGAAACTCCTAAATTTCTAGAAAGAATTCATGGAGATATATGTGGGCCAATTAATCCTGCTTCTGGGCTATTTAGATATTTTATGGTATTAATTGATGCCTCAACACGATGGTCACATGTAAGTCTCCTACAAACTAGAAATGTGGCATTTGCGAAATTACTTGCTCAAATCATTCGATTGAGAAATCAATTTCCAGATTATACAATTAAGCGAATAAGGCTTGACAATGCCGGAGAATTTACTTCTCAAACTTTTAATGATTATTGCACGTCAATTGGAATCGACGTAGAACATCCAGTAGCTCATGTTCATACTCAAAATGGTCTGGCTGAATCATTGATTAAAAGACTCCAATTAATAGCAAGACCATTATTAATGAGGTCGAAATTGCCATCATCTGCGTGGGGACATGCAATAATACATGCATTGTCATTGATAAGATTGAGACCAAGTGCTTATCATAAATATTCACCACAGCAATTAGTGCATGGTCGAGAACTAAATATATCACACTTGAAAATATTTGGATGTGCAGTATATGTCCCTATTGCGCCACCCCAACGTACAAAAATGGGTCCACAAAGAAGGATGGAAATTTATGTTGGATTTGAATGCCCATCAATTATCAAATATTTAGAACCAATGACTAGTGATTTATTTAACACTAGATTTGTAGATTGTCATTTTAATGAGACAATATTCCCATCCTTAGGGGGAGAGAAAGTGGACCCAAATAAGAAGGAAATAGATCTCACATGGAATGCAATGCATTTGAAAATATATGATCCAAAAACGAATGCTTCTGAACAAGAAGTTAGAAAAATTGTCCATTATCAATATATTGCAAATAGATTACCTGATGCATTTGTAGAAACAAAGCAAGTGACAAAATCATATATTCCTACCGCAAATGTTTCGGCACGAATTGAAATTGCCACTGATAACAAAGCCACTGAAAATGAATCTATTGCACGCCGGAAGCGTGGAAGACCACTTGGTTCAAAGGATTTGAGACAAAGAAAATCCAAAAGGTTTCAAAAGGGAAAATTAAAAGACAAACATCCTTCCTTAAAAAATTTTCATATTAATTTATCATGCATGTGTTAAGTTAGACACGATAGAGTATGGGCAGAATGTTGGATTTAAGAAGAATGTTATATATTAAATTCAAATACTATTTAATATCATTGATGCGTTGGATATGCAAATGATAAATGTTTGGATATTATGATGTAAAGATCCTTTTATATTATTGATCAATTTACAAAGCATTCAAGAACCGTTATGCAATGTCCACCTTGGCGGGCTTTCTCTCTCCTTTCTATTTTGGTTTAGTTTTGGTATTTTGTCCTTTTCTTATACATGTATGACAGCCTCATTTCTTGGTAGTAACAAACACTAGCTTCCTTGTATATATAGACAAAAGGCTTTGTACTATCACTGTAATTTTGCATTCAACAAGGGTATATCATGCACTCTCTCTTTTCGTATGGCAGTGGGTGCAAAGCACCATTTCTTTGTAATTGATACTACACCAGTTTACATGGTATCGCAGACCTTTTTGATCTGTACTCCCTTGTTTCTTCTGTGTATTCTTGCTAATTTTTCATTTCTTTTGTCTCTTCTCTCATTCTTTTTCATCTGGTTCATTCTTTGATTTCTATTGATTATCATATCATGACTGAAACATCTGCTCGTACTAATTCTACACAAAATCCAGCTTTTGTATACTATATAAATCTATTTGATCATGCTAACCTCAAGCTTGTTAATAATGTCTTTGATGGTGTCGATTTTGATGATTGGAAACGTTCGATGATGATAGGTCTCACTGTGAAAAATAAGATGTGTTTTGTTGATGGTAGTTTACATAAACCCTCAGAGAATGATCCTAACAGGAAGGCTTGGGAAAGATGCAATACTATAGTAATCAGATGGCTAATTGCTTCTTTAGATCGTTTAATGGCTAAGAGTGTGATGTATTACTCTTTTGCTCATGAAATTTGAAGTGATCTTGAAAGAATGTTTTGGAACCACTACTTCTACACAAATATATTCTCTCCATGAAGAGCTGTCTAAATTGTCTCAAAAGGCTAATATGAGCATTGCTGAATATTTCACAAAAGTGACATTCATTTGGGACAAGATTGATAGTTTAAGTCCTACACCAGTTTGTGAATGTAATGGTTGTTCTTGTGGTTTAACCACGAAAGTGCTCAACCTTCAACAAGATCAGAGGCTGATGAGTTTCTTAATGAAAGTAGATGAACAATACAGTTCTACTAAGACTAATATCCTCATATTACCTGAATTACCAAGTATGTCTACTGCTTATAGGATGTTACAGCAAGAGCAAAAGCATAAGGAACTCTCAAAGATGAATGTTTTTTACAATGACACTATGGCTTTTACTGCTAATAAAAAAGCTTATTATGACTGCCACATAATAAGCACTACAAACAGACAGCTACTGGTTTTTATACTAAACACCTTCTGATACTGATTCTAAGTGGTATTCCATGTATTTTTGTTCTCATTGCAAGATAGTTGGTCACAGTGTTGAAAGATGCTTTAAGTTGCATGGATATCCACCTGGTTTTAAGCACAAAAAATTTGTTGGTCATGTTCAAGATGAAGAGCCGAAATCTGATAAGAACACTATTGGTATCACCACTGAGCAAGTGTGTAATCTTTTGAACCTTATAAAAAAACAACAAGAACTAAATTCTGATTCTTTATCCCTAGTCCTTGAAGATTCATCTCATTTGCTCATCTAGCAGGTAAATTCTGTTTTCTTTCTAAAATTATTACCTCAAGATGGATTGTTGATAGTGATGCTACTGACCACATGTGCAATTCCTTAGACTTTTTTTTATCTCTACTCACAAAATCACCAATCCAAAACATAGTATCACCATTCCTGATGGAAGAAAGGTAATGGTAGATCTTTATGGTGATGTTGCTTTCATGGATGATATTATTCTTTCCAATGTCTTGTATGTCCCAGATTTTCATTTTAATCTTTTGTCTGTCCATAAACTTTGCACTAACATGAACAATACTATTGTATTTGATAATGATAAATGCTTCCTTAAGGACATGTCAAAGATAAGACTTCTTGGTAGATTTGCAAATGGATTCTACTATGCTGATATTTCACACTTTCCAACACAAAATCTTCAACAAAAATCTCTTTGTGTTGCTGCAAAACCTTCTACACAAACTACAAAAACTAATGAGCTAGTCAAGTTGTGGCATCTTAGACTAGGCCATTTACCCTTTCCTCAAATGAAAATTTTGTTTCCTGATATTGATGTAAATAAGGTGCATAATTCTCTTGTTTGTACTATATGCCTAGCTGCAAGACAAACTAGGAAATCTTTTTCTTCTAGTTTTATCAAGACAACTAAACCTTTTCAATTAATACATATGGATTTTTGGGGCCCCTATAAACATGTTACTTATGATGGACGTAGCTATTTCTTTTCTATTGTAGATGATTATACTAGAGCTACTTAGATCTATTTGATGAAAACTAAAGCTCAATTCATTTCTTTTCTCAAACTTTTTATGCCTATGTTGAAACAATTTCATTGTCAAATACAAACCATTAGAAGTGACAATACTAGAGAACTTTATGACAGTGACGCATAAAAATTATTTCTCAATAAAGGCATCCTTCATCAGAAATCTTGTGTCGACACCCCTCAACAAAATGGGGTTGTTGAACGCAAACTTTGCCATCTTTTGGAAATCGCACAGGCTCTATCCTTTCAATCCAATCTTCTAGTTCATTTTTGGGGTGAATGTATTAAAACCACAGTTTACATTATTAACCGCATTCCCTTATCTAGCATCAATAACATGTCCCCATATGAAAAGCCCTATGGTAAAAGGCCTAACAATTCTCACTTCAAAACATTTGGTTGTTTATGCGTTGTCTCCACCAACAAGAAAGCTAGACTCAAGTTCCATAATAGAGCTTATGCCTTTATATTCATAGGATATGTCCTTGGTCAAAAAGCCTTTAAGACCTACAATCCTACCACCAACAAGATTACCATTTCTAGGGATGTATATTTTCAAGAACATCACAATCCATACCACTATCACACGCCATCTCACTCCTCTTTCTCTAAATTTTACCTCCCAACTTCCACACCTTTACCACTTTATGATGAAGTGGTTTTTCCCTCCCATAAGAGTTCTTTAATACCTCCTTTTGTTCCATCTAATACTCCTAGCACATCCTCTGACATTACCCACGATACTTATGCTCCATCCTCCACTTCCACTTCTCCAGACCTTTCTTCCCCTTCACAAAATAATTCTTCCCTTATAGATGTGTCACCACCTCCTTCCCTTCCTTTCCCCACCCGAAATCCACTCGATTTTCTAGAACTCCTACCCGCCTCAAAGATTATGTATGCTCTACTATTCATTGGTGTAAAGTGGTACATTTTAAATCCTTACCAGTTTCACAACAGAAAGTCTTGGGTTCTCAGCTTCAATGGAAAGAACCATCTTCTTATAAGTAGGCCATTTTGGATCCTCTTTGGGTTCAAGCTATGGACATTGAACTTTAGGCTTTACAAGATAATCATATATGGGACATAGTTCCTCTTCCTGTTTGCAAGAAACCCATTGGTTGCAAATGGGTCTACAAAGTCAAACTAAAAGCCGATGGTTCTTTGGAACGTTATAAGGCTTGTTTAGTGGCCAAGGGTTATACTCAGGAGTACGGTATCTATTTCTTGGAAACCTTTTCTCCTGTTGTTTGCATGACAACTGTTTGATACATTATTGCTATTGCTGCTTCAAAGAATTGGGTATTACATCAACTAGACATAAACAATGCTTTCTTGCATGGTGATCTTCATAAAGATATGTATATGAAAGTTCCTGATGGCTTAACACATCCTCCTAATATGGTTCGTAAGCTAAAGAAATCGCTCTATGGTCTTAAGCAAGCTTCCCACCAATGGTTCTCTAAACTCTCATGCTCTTTTATCTCAAGATTTCACTCAATCTAAACTTGATTATTCTCTTTTCACCCACAAAACTGCCACCTCTATCACTATCGTGGCTATTTACGTTGATGATATGATCATCATCGGGGATAACCCTCATCTTATCTCTCAACTCAAAACCCATTTACATACCACATTCAGTATTAAAGACCTTGGGCGCTTGAATTCTTTCTAGGTCTTGAGGCCTCCTACTGTGATAAAGGCATTATTCTCACACAATGTAAGTTTAGTCATGAACTCTTACGTGATGCTGGTTTTTCTGATATCAAGCCTCATGTTACCCTTCTTCCTTTAAATTTCAAGATGTTGTCATCTTCTGACTCTCTTCTTTTGCTTGAACTTACCCTCTATCGCAGCCTGGTGGGCAAGCTTAATTTTCTTACAAACATATTGTTGGCTCTCTTAGGTTTTGATGATGACTACACTTTATATAAACAAATGTATTTTTGGAGATTGTATGCAGGTCGATATTCGATCATGATTAAGATCGTTGATAGTACCTACGACTTAGTCTATGAACGTGTACTTGTCAAAAGAATCCAAAAAAGTTAGATAAGGTATATCGCTTAGGATGTCAAATGTAGATAGGAGGTCTATTGTTCCCAAGTTTGATGATCTGACGTTACTGGAAAATGAAAACAGTGCATTGTTCCCAGACTGGAGTCTGAAGAAGTTACATTCGCTGGAAAATTCTGATTAATATATTTTCTAATTTTTTAGTTGATGTATTAGATAAATTAATTTGTTGCATTATTTAATAATTAAGTTAATTGGAAAAATATTTTTTAAACCACTTTAAAATAACCGTGTGATTTTTAAAAGAGTGGAATATTTCTCTCCTTATTTTTCTCCTTTAAAAAAGGCTTTTATTTTGGATCTAAATTAAGTGAGTAACTAACTTACCTAATATTAGAAAAAGGGAAGCCGTAGCTTTTTGCTTAAGCATCAAGCTTCTACTTATTTCTCCTTTGTTATGGAAATAATTCCAAGTGTTTAACCGTGAGTTTTCCTTGTAATTCAAGATCCATATTATTCTCCTTAATTTTAGGAATAAGGGAATAATGGGTAGTTACTTCCTTTTTATTAGCTAACTAAACTCTATAAATACAGGACTTTTTTGTTCATCAATTTTTGCATTCGTATGAGCCAAAGAAATCATACGAGAGAGAGAGAGAGAGAGAGAGAGAGAGAGATTGATAAAATTAACAAGAAATATTTTGTTCAAAAATTGCCAATTAAATTTAATATTTTCTTGTGCAACTCTTTAATTTTATCTTTAGAGAATTTATCCTTGTAAAGGGTTTTTGAAAGAATTGTTGTAACTAGAGTTGGGTAAGTCTAGGGAAAAATTAGAAAGCTTCTAGTGAACCTAGAGAAGAGAATAGCTTTGAGGAAAGCTAAGAGAGAAGTTTCGAGTGAAGCAAGAGAAAGAGAAAGACAAAGAGAAGTTGGCCTAGTAAGAGAAGCTTCGAGTGAAGCAAGTTGTTTTATGTAATTGTAACGAATTGCCTAAAACATATTGGAGAGTTTTTGAAATCCCGATGGGTCATGGTTTTTCTTCTATTTAGGTCTAGAAGGTTTCCACGTAAAATTGTGTTGTCTCTTTTACTTTTTCGCATTAAGTTTAAGTTTTAATTCTTCAATCCGCAAAAACAGGGCTAAAATACTTAAACTTATTAAAACAACAATTCACCCCCCCTCCCTCTTGTTGTCGTTCTCATCTCTAACACTATCTACAATTGGTATTAGAGCTTTGTTTCTCATTTGATCAGGAAACCCTGAGAGCATTATCCTGGTATTTTTAGAGATGTCAACAATGAATGAACGAATTGAAGAAGGGTACTCTAATCAAAGGTCACCTATGTTCGATGGAAAATTCTATACATATTGGAAGAATAGGATGAAGATCTTCATCAAAGCCGAAAATTATCATGTTTGGAGAGTTATCGAAATTGGAGACTTTGAGGTAACTATTACAAACTCCAATAATGAAATTATTCCCAAACCTATAACTAAATATGTAAAGGAAAATTTTCAGAAAATGGAGATGAATGCTCTTGCCATCAAGTTATTTCACTGTTGTCTTGGACCAAACGAGCATAACCGCATTATGGGTTGCAAATCTGCCAAACAGATTTGGGACTTGCTGGAAGTTACCCACGAGGGAACAAATGAAGTGAAGCGTTCCAAGATTGACTTGTTGATGTCAAAATATGAACGGTTCGTAATGGAACCTAGAGAAAGCATCCAAGAGATGTTCACAAGATTTACAAACATCACAAATGACCTTGTCTCTCTTGGAAGACTCATTCCCACCGATGAACGTTGGAGAGGCAAAGTCACAACCATCCAGGAATCAAAAGATTTCACAAAGTTCAATCTGGAAGAGTTGGCCGGTTCCCTTATGACTCACGAATTACATCTGGGAACAACAGACAGTTCCCGAAACAAGGGATTGGCTCTGACAGCAGGTGATCAAGAAGAGTCAAAATGTGATGAAGAGGAGGATGCCATGTTGGTACGAAAATTCAAGAAGTTCTTCAGGAACAGTAGATACACCAATCAAAGAAATATCAAAGAAAGAAGAACTGCCAATACAAAATCCAACCTTGAATGCCACAAATGTGGAAGTACTGATCATCTCATCAAATATTGCCCTATGTGGAAAAACGAAAAGGGCAAGGGAAAGGCAAGGGATACAGGAAGACTACCAAGCAAAGGAAATCTCAACAAAGCCGACTTTCGCAAAGCCGTGATAGCTGCATGGGGAGAATCCGAGAGTGATGCTGAGACCGAAAACCCCGAAGAAGAAGAAACAACTAATTTATGTCTCATGGCCTAACACGAAAGCAAGAATGAGAAGTCCAAAGGAAAAGTGGTAAAGTCTTCTAATTCATTTCCTAACCATCTGTTTAAATTAAATTGATATAAATTAATTAAGTTGCTTATGGAGACACAAGATAAATTGAAAGAAAGTAATTATAAATGTCTCCAACTTGAAAAAAACCTTAAGATTAGTAAAGACCGTGTTTCTTATATAAATACCTTTAGATCCTACGTACAAAACATATTTTTTACCTTATTGGATCAAAATATAATCTTAAAGGAAACAATGGAAATAGTTAAAAAGGAAAATATTATTTTTAATGTTGAATTAACTCAATATAAATTACTAGGCTTAAACAAGGAATTAAATGACGCATCGATAAATGATTTATGTTCTGATTTTCAAAAATTGAAAATCAACTTAGAATCCAACCAAACCGACAATGATAAATTAGAACTTGAACTAAACGCAAGAGGAAAAGTGAAAATAAAAAATGTTCCCAAATGGATTCTAAATGCTAAAACTAGAAATACAGAAGGCCCAGATTACCATAAGAATAATAAAAGGAAAAAGGTCTATGTCGATCTCACAAGTAGCAAAGTTTGTACCTTTTGCGGAAAAACTGGTCATCTAAAAATCAAGTGTGCAAAAAGGAACAGCATATTGTCTCCAACAGAAGCTATGTCGATCGTATTTGGATTAAGAAAGTTGATTCATGTCAAATCGATAAGGAACCCAAGAATAATTGGGTTCCTAATTCAAAAAATTAATTTTTCATGTAGGTTAGAGTGAGGGGGAACAACTCATGGTATCTCGACAGGTGAAAAATCAAAATTTCTCTCACTGGAAACCTAGGATGGGGGAACTGTGACTTTCGGTGACAACATGAAAGGTGAAATCATCGCCAAAGGAAAAGTAGGAAGGTTAAGTTCCCATGCAAATGATAATGTATTTTTGGTCGAGAATTTAAAACATAACTTACTAAGTATTTCTCAGTTCCTTGACAAAGGTAACTCTGTAAACTTCACTTATGAAAAATGTATTATTTCTAGAAGTGACACAAGAGACACTATTCTGGAAGGGATCCGAAAAGGGAACACTTATGTTGTGGACATCAACACTGTTCTCAAATTAAGTCTGACTTGTCTCAGTGTCATAGAAGAAGACCCTCTTCTTTGGCACAAACGTATAGGTCATGTTAGCTTTTCTTTGATTAATACCTTAAGATCAAAAGACCTAGTAAGAGGATTGCCATCCATAAAATTCCTAAAGGATGAAATTTGTGATCCTTGAGCCAAAGGAAAACATGTGAGGTCGTCCTTTAAACCAAAGAATGTGGTGACCACTTCAAAACCGCTTGAGCTAATCCATATGGATCTTTGTGGACCTATGAGAATCCAAAGCTGTAGTGGCAAACGATATTGTATTTGTTATTGTTGATGATTATAATAGATTTACATGGACTTTATTTTTAGTAACTAAAGATGAAGCTTTTAATGAGTTTGTTTGTTTTGCTAACAAAATACAAAAATCTAGTAATAATCAACTTATTCACATAAGGTCTGATCATGGTAAAGAATTTGAAAATTCAAGCTTTATGAATTATTGTAATGAACATGGAATAATTCATAACTTTTCCGCACCTAGAGCACCACAACAAAATGGTGTGGTAGAAAGAAAAAATAGAACATTAGAGGAAATGGCTAGAACCATGTTAATTGCTAGTGGTCTTCCTAGGAATTTTTGGGCCGAGGCTGTCAATACTGCATGCTATATTTTAAATCTTGTACTGATAAGACCTATCACTTCTAAGACACCCTATGAATTGTTTAAAGATGTAAAACCGAATATTTCCTATTTTCCTGTGTTTGAATGTAATTGCTTTGTTCATGTTAATGGAAAACGAAACATAGGAAATTTTGATGAAAGAAGTGATGAAGCAGTATTTTTTGGCTATTCATCTCATAGTAAAGCTTATAGAGTTTACAAAAGGAGAACTATGTGCGTAGAAAAATCTGTTCACATTATTTTTGATGAAACTAACTTTTTGACAAGTGAACAGGATACAAATAATTTTAAAATAGGTCTTGCAAATTTGGAAGATGATGAAGATGTAACGAAAGAGCAAGATCAAAGAATAGTAGGAGAACAGCTAATTCAAGAACAAACCGAAGTACCAAATCAAACAGAACAACTAGTAAATGAGGACCAGCAAGCTGTTCCCAATACAGCTCTTCTCAGAAATGAGCAAAATGATCCAGTAGAAGCTGAGCAGAATAATAATCAAGTCAATGACCCTGAGCCTACAACTATTCCCACAAGAAAATTTGTGCCTAAACCTTGGAGATATCAAAAATGTCATCCACTTGATTTGATAATTAGTGATTTGAACAAGGGAACATAAACCAGATCCCAAATGAGAAATTTCTATGCAAACTTTGCGTTCCTCTCAACACTTGAACCCAAAAATCATGAAGAAGCTCTAAAAGATTCCGAATGGGTTGTTGCCATGCAAGATGAATTAAATGAATTTGAATGAAATAAAGTATGACACTTAGAACCAAAACCGAAACACAAAAATGTGATTGGACTAAAATGGGTATTTAGGAACAAATTGGATGAACACGGAATCATTGTAAGAAACAAAGCAAGACTCATGGTTAAAGGGTACAATCAACAAGAAGGAATCAATTATACAGAAACAATTGCTCCGGTAGCAAGGTTAGAGGCTATCAGAATTTTAATTTCTTTTGCTACTTTTATGAATTTTAAATTATATCAAATGGATGTGAAATGTGCTTTCTTGAATGATTTCTTAATGAAAACGTCTTTGTGGAACAACCCCCTGGCTTTTAAAATCCCTCTTTTCTTGATCATGTCTATAAGCTTGATAAAGCTCTTTATGGGCTAAAACAAGCTCCTAGGCAATGGTATGGAAGATTATCAAAGTTTTTGATTGAAAATAACTTTGTTAGAGGTAAAATTGACAAAACCTTATTCTTTAAGAATAAAGATTCTGATATTTTAGTTGTTCAAACTTATGTTGATAATATTATTTTTGGTGCTACTAATGAATTGTTATGTAAAGAATTTGCTAACCTAATGAGCATTGAATTTAAAATAAGTATGATGGGAGAATTAAATTTCTTCCTTGGTTTGCAAATTAAACAAACAGCTAATGAAATCTTTATTCATCAATAAAAATATATAAAATAACTTCTTAAGAAATACGGTCTAAATAATGCTAAAACTAACCACACACCCATGGCTATAAATGTTAGATTAGATGAAGATTCAAATGGTATTGATGTTGATCAAACTATGTATCGAGGCATGATTGGTTCTTTATTATATCTAACTGCAAGTAGACCCGATATTGCTTTTAGTGTTGGTTTATGTGCTAGATTTAAATCAAACCCCAAAGAATCACATCATACAGCAGTGAAAAGAATTCTGAGATATTTGAAGGGAACAAATGACTTGTCCCTATTTTATCCTAAAGGTGATGTCTATGATTTAAAAGGTTATAGTGATGCAGATTATGCAGGTGATTTATTAAACAGAAAAAGCACATCAGGTATGGTATAATTTCTTGGCTCTTATTTAGTATCTTGGTGTTCCAAGAAACATAACACTATCACATTATGCACTGCGGAAGCAGAATATCTGGCAGCAGCTTGCTGTTGGTATGGATCAAACAGCAGCAAAGAGATTTTGGTATTAAGTTTGATTGTGTACCTATTTATTGTGATAATACTAGTGCCATATGCATATCTAAAGATCCAGTGCATCATTCTAGAGTTAAACATATCCATATAAGACATCATTTTCTTAAGGATAATGTAGAATATAAAAATGTTATTGTTAAGCACGTTAATACTAATGAGCAAATAGCAGACATCATGACTAAACCACTTCTAAGGGAACAACATGAAAAGATGAGGTTAGAACTTGGCATGATTAAGCTACACTAAAGTTTATGACAAGCATTCTCCTCAAGGCAAAATGAAAATTGGAACGCTGATTCATCCATAAAAACCTTGGTTAAAAAGTTAACCATTAAAAGGTTCAGTTATGCAGTTATTTAGAGTATGTACTATGTTTGCTTTCTTGAATGCATGTTTTACTTGATCAAACCATAGCAACAATTGTTTTAAGAAGATAGTCCTCACAAAAAAAAAGAAAGGAGGAGGACGTCTTCAATTATCCTTTTTCAAATTTTATTATCTACATTATTATTATGTATTGATGGTCAACGAAACATAAATGAGGGTCAGATCAAAAACCGTTATTAACTACCCATTCCATGAACCTATCCACTCAAACACATTGTTCACACATGCAAAATTAAATAACTCGTAGTGCAACCCTTCATTGACCGTCCTTTCATCATCAGTATAACTCCTCACCTTCACGTCACACCATCTCACATCATCACTCTTACTTTACCAACTCTCGAACCGTCAATTTCCCTCATTCACTCTCACTTCCTCTTCTTCACATTCACAATCACCATGAAAACTTCAAAATCAACATCAAGCAAAAAGGCGAACAAGAGAACACCCAAATCCTCTCAATCGGAACCTCTCAAAGTCGTCAATCCTTCACCATTAATCACAGCTCCACTATCTACCTCCAAAGAACCACAAAACTCCGACACACCAAGCGTATCTACAATGAATGCTGGAACCAAACGCCCTAACGACACTCCAAAAGATAACTCATGATCCAAACCAACAAAGAGATCCAAGCAAGTTGATCCCAATAGGGCCGAAGAGATCTCCAAAGAAATGTCAGTTGGGTTCGGGCTTGACAAATATTGGTATGATTCCACACCCTTTCCTCAACTACATGCTATTTTTTAAAATCAATGTTGGGAAACATTAATGTCTGATTTTTGCTGTAACCCTATTTATCCAAATCTAATGCGTGAGTTCATTTCTAATTTTTCAATTGATAATGGGGTATGTTGAAATGTAGTTAAGGAGATCAAAATCGAGTTCAATAGTTTGATGTTAGGTGAATGGTTTGGTGTACCGGTGTCCGGTAGTAGATTTTGACACGTACTATGTTGGGTCAAAGATTGTCTTTTCTAGAATTAATGAGAAAACGGTTTTTAAGTTTTTGGGAATCAATAAGAAGAAGGGGAGGATCAGTCACAACTCACTGTCTCCCCTCCACAAATTGCTTTATAATATTGCTCGTCGTTTTATCTTACCCCATAATTCAAAGCGAAGTGAGGTAAATCTTCGCGACTCTACATTGATTTATTATTTAGCTAATCATATAAAAATCAATTTTCCTTCTTTAATGATTTCCCATTTGTCTGATTGCATTGAGAAAAAATATCTTGTTGGTTATGGAGGGTAGTTAACTTGGATCTTTAGAAAATTTGGAGTACCTCTTGATGGCTTGCAGTTCCCCATGAGTCCCAACAACAAAATTAGTGCAAAATGTTTGAATAATTTGCATCTAAAATTAAATGATAACGAGATTCTTGAGGATCCCAATGAGGAGGTTGAGATTGTTGATTCTGAAAAGGATGAGGAGGAACAGAAGAATAAGAATAAGGATCAGGAGACTATTCCCCTTGTCACTACTGAAAAGGCAGATGGCTGTTCCCAAAGGGAATAGGGGGAAGCTGTAAGGAAGGGGGAAGCCTCTAAGGAAGAAGAGGGTGAGGCATTGGATAATAATGATGTTGATGATGATGATGACAGTGATGAGGAGGTTCGAATCCCGGTTAAGAAGAAGCTTGTTGTGACCCCAAAGAAAAGTCGTAGGCTTGCTTCCAAAGGAAAACGTCCGATTGTTAGTTTGGATGATGACTCTTCCTCTCACACCACACATGAGCCTCAAACAAGTACACCTCTTTCACCAAAACCAACCACATCACCCACACACCATATTCCATCACCTCCACCTTCACCTTTTCCTGCCACCCCTCAAATGGCATAGTCAACGCCGGAAAGTTGACAAAAGTCACCTGAAACTGATTTAAGGTGTTTTTTATAATAAAAAGTCTCTTAAAAGGTGTTTTTTTACAAAAAAAATTATAAAAGGTGTTTCTTTACAAAAATTGGGTTTTAAAAGGTGTTTCTTTGCAAATTTCCCTTATTATTATTATTTTTCAGAATCGAACCCGTGACGATTTACTTAAATTATAATTTTCGAACCACTCTGGCATTTATCCCAGGGTGATATTTTTACAATTAGAAAAGGATTTTATGTTATGTAAAAATAATGTGGTCATGTCTGCTAATAATCTGTGTCATAGGTAAATTAAGACAATTTATTATTATAATGTTAAAATAGAATCAAATAAAATCGTTATTTATTATTATTTGAAGGTGAAATTATATTTTATGAGTTTATTAAGTGATTGTATAATTTATAGTCTAAAATAACCAAATGCATATGCACATAATATGATGACATGATTAGAAAAATAGAGATAAAACCGTCCATAAAGGCGATAACAATGCTCAATTAGCCAGTCCATAAAGGCAGTTATTACAAAATAATATTAGCCAGTCCATATAGGCGGCTGAAAAAGTAAAAACGAACATAAAAATTAAACGACATTATTAAAATAAATTATTTTATGGGTTAATAGTCTGAAAACATTTGTTACTAGTTTCTTCGCCGTCGTCATTTTTTTTTATTATTTTCTTGTGGGACTGTAGGATCATTAGTAGGTTGGACTGGTGGGTTATCAATAGATTTTGGTGGCTGATTAGTAGGTGGTTGTGCTGGTGGATTAGTTGCATTATTGGGACTTGGCATTGGGCTTTCATTTATATGGGTATTATTTGGATTATGTCTTCGCAGTTGGTTTGAATCATTATTAGCTGGGTTGGTAGTAACAGATATACAATTTTCTTCAAGGATAAAGTACAAAACGGTGTTAGTAACACCTTGAATAATAATATTGATACCGTTTGATTGTTGGTCCATATTGTGGCTAAAAAGTTATAATGTTTTGAAAAAAAAAAATTACCTTCTTGGGTTTGAGAGCGAAAATGGTGCTGATAACGTGTTAAAAGGTAGGGAGAATATAAGGAGAAAAGTAGAGATAAACTTATATCAGTTTCTCTTGTATTTCATTATCTGTTCTAACTCAGTACTACACTACCTTACACATATATAGCACAAGGAAAGGGAAAATGAACAAATGTAGTACTATTGCAAGGGATAAATAAATCCACATGACAATGCATTCATTGTGTGGTTACATCAATCACAACAGTATGCTTTTATTTATAAATTATATGCATAAGTCTATCACAAAATAACATAAAGAGTTAGATTTATTACGTGTCTGTGAAAGACCAAAGGTTATGACTCTCTACAAGTCACTATTATTAGTATGCCACTTACAATCCCTATATAAATTGAACTTCTACTCATTTAGAAAACAAATTAAACACACACAAATTCTTGTGAGAGACTATCTCTAATTGGGTTGGTCCAAAAAGGAAAATATAGAGTAAGTTTTTCGGTAGGCATTAAGAATATTGTAAGTAGGCATTTAGAATATTGCAAGTACTTAAGTACCTACTCAATGGGCATTAAGTATATTGTAAATAGATATTAAGAATATGATAAGTAGGTTAGTAGGATAAGTTTCTCAGTAGACATTAAAAATATTGTAGGTAGGTATTTTAATTACTTTCTCGGTGGGCATTAAGTATATTGTAAGTAGGCATTAAGGACAAAATAAGTAGACATTAAGGACAAAATAAGTAGACATTAAGATTTAATGGACTGGGTCTGAGAGACGTC
Source organism: Amaranthus tricolor (assembly GCF_026212465.1). Lineage (NCBI taxonomy): Eukaryota > Viridiplantae > Streptophyta > Magnoliopsida > Caryophyllales > Amaranthaceae > Amaranthus > Amaranthus tricolor. The sequence continues at coordinate 20,525,395 of NC_080050.1, read as the reverse complement.
TCTTAAAGATACTGTCTTTACATCCATTCTATTACTATAATTTTATTCTCTTACAAACTCTCTTTAGTCTACTTTACTCCAAGTCTCCAACTATTTACATGTACGAACTTTAAAAAATATCAGAGACAACAAATAAACAGTCATAATCTATTATTTACTAGTCAAAATCATGAAAAAAATATAGAAATCATACCTGTACATAAACTATATCATTTATAGTAGGTGAAGGCTGATCCCTGAATGGTTTCAAATCAGTGAATTGTTGTCAAGCAATATCTTTACTACATAAGTCGTAAGGCATTCGATCAGTATAAGCCACGCCGATTGATGGCACAATGCTTTGGTCGTCGGGTGAAGATGTTTTAGAGGGTGAAATAATGCTTAGACATAAGCTGGTAGACAAAACCTCCATATTATTTGTTATGTAGTCCACATTATCATCTTGGCACTCGTGATGGGCCCTATCAGGTTGACACCCCTGATGGGTGCTATCACTCACTATATTAGCCATTAGGTAAACTAGAACAAAGAGAAAGGTTTTCCCCGGCTCCCTGCATGCCAATAGGAAATGGGGATGGACCAAAGTTGCTCATCGTTAAATTAAATTTAACTGACCTTAAGGAAAGATCTCCCGCCCCATTAGTCACTAATTTAATGTTCTTTTTTTGAGTAGTTGGAGTTGTAGGAATACACTAAACTTGCCAAGGACTTACAATACTTTTCTATGTTTTTTCGATTTTTAGGTTCCTTGACGTCCCATATAACCTATCAAATAAATTTAAGCGTTAAAAGACTAGCCAAAAAGACTTGCAAAAAGGCAAACAATTGAAAAAAAATCTTAAATCATGAACAAAGTTAGAGAAAACATGAACAATGTCTTACAATCGTCATCATCAAGCTAAACAAGTTGGAAACAATTTTAACAAACATCATATCATATAATCTAATAAAAAGACAGTAAAATTTCAGATGTCATTCTCATAATGATTTTTCATATGAATAATTCTTACCAAAATTAACTTATTCCTTTAATATATGAATATATAATACAATTAGATATGTTATGTTAAATTTTCTTAGAATACTATTCTTTTAATTTTAAAAACTACATAAAATTTTCAATTAAAGTTTCATAAATTATATTTGCTTTTTTATGTTGAATTTTTTGTTAATTATTTTAGAAATGACAAAAAATCATTATAATAATGTTGTTGGAAGATTACACAAATTTATTTTAATTTTAAATATATTTTTATACTAATAGTTTCGTGCATTGCGAGTTTTAATACTAATATAAAATAAAACAAAGAAGCAAACTAAGACTTTTCAAATAGTACAAAAAAAAATTCCTTTGAATTAAAACTTCCTTTAAAAATCCTTTTTTTCCATTACTACAACCAACAAAATGAATACAATTTAAATTAGCAAATTAAGAAAAACATACCATAAAACCTCCAAAATTTGCCATAAAGAGCTTAAAAACTCATCATAATTAATAGATTCAGATATAGCCTTCACATTGGAAATAGTTCCTGTATACCATTGCATTTGATACCCATCATTAGTCTCACGAGAAATCTTAACCTTCATTCCAACATCCCAAAACGGTGACCAGCAAGACTCAACTTCTCAGCTAGCAAAATAAACTCCGGCAATGCCTTTCTCGGATAATAAACAACCTCACAAACTTAGTCCAAATACTAGTAAACAAATGTCTGAGTGGTTTTCCTCGATAAATATGCCTAAACTCCCAAGTTTTTCCATGAATATCGTAATTCGAAGATTTTGAAATGGTTTATCGGCCTCTTATTCAACGGTGGAAAAATCTTATCGGCACATTTGACCGGCATAGTCAACCCTCCTCCATTGTTAAAATCTGATACTGTCAAAACCTTGGAAATGAAACAATATTGTTGGTCTCCAACTTTGACTCTTCTTCTCCGTTTTGTGAAGAAAAAGTTGAATCATAATCCTTGAGCGGTTGAAGATGCAACTTAACGAAAACTTCATCAGTCTCAGGATCAGCAAGATACAGAATTTCAATAACACGACATAAAACACATCTCGCAGAATGAGGGAGATGAACCTGTTTCTGCAATGAAACGTGGAAGTATGAGATACTTTAAATGCTTGAGGAAGAAGTGTTGTCAAGATCAACAATTGATGGAATGGAAGAAACCTGAATCCCTGCAACATAACATGTTAGCCTTGCCCGGGGTAATCCCCCGGAAAAACCCCTCCGACGCTCAAGTTAGAACGGAGATGAGAGATTAATGAACAAGCGATTAGAGATTGAACACAGGAATGTATATGTCGGGCAGAGATTACTTGCAATTGGGTAGGCTAATGAAGAGAATTGCGAGTAAAGATTGTAGAAGAGTTTTGGTGTGGTCTTTTTCACTGCCCTCCACTTGAGGTTGGCTGCCTCTATTTATAATGGTGGAGAGAGAGTTATTTCTGGGAGAAGGTAGATCATCATGGATGATAGTAGGTAGTTATTAGCATAAAAGAAGGGGAATCATGATGGTGAATGAAGAGTAATGGTCAGTTACGTAAGGGAAGTTAAGGTTCCTAGAAGTTATTAGCTTATGGGCCAAGCAAGGAGGTTGAGAAACTCAGAAAAAGCCCCTTGACCGAAAGTCAAGGTCAACCCAAAAGGTCAAAGGGTATTAAGGTAATATGACATTAATAATTTAAATAAATAAATGAGTAAATAAATGTTACCATGACATTCAGCCCCACGCATGAAGGATGATGAGAGGAGAGAACCCCAACGACCTGAAACATCTTTCTTTATGCGGAAATAATAATCATTTATCAAAACTGAATTCACGAAGAAACACGATCATGGAGGACACTCAAATGCTCAAGGAGATGAATATGTCCACAATTTGGTAGGCCTTTTGACGAATTATGAAAATTGGGTTTGTAAGCTTCGAACCGACTATTCATACGTCGAATTTAGAGTTGTAACGAAAAAGTTACGACATTTTCAAAATAATCATGTGAGATACACCAAGTCTTAGCAAAAAACGAATAAGGCGAATCAAATCCGCGGCTTGCAATATGCCGTGAGGTAGCCCCAGCCGGATATGGCGTCCAGCAGCAAAATGTATATGTGAAGGTGCGATCTTGCGACCGAGGATGCATGGCAAGGGTACTCTAACCAACTGAGACAGCATCACCAACGTATAACATTTCGCGCGAACTTTTTATATTTCGATACTTCCAGCCCAGTTTATACTACTCTAATGCCGCAGAAGTTCCAAGACTTAGAATATTTTTTGGAATTTGCTTGCCAAAGAGGAGGGGGGGGGGGGGCTGACTTATCTACCCCACGGGCAAGATGCTAGTTTGACTTTATTCGGTTCATATATTATTGTATCATATTCCAGGGTCTTATGAGGATAATATGTCGCGGCGCGAATTAGTTGATCCATATACATCTTGTGTCCGAATAATAAATCACAAGGGCAGTTGATGACGCGGCTTGGATTTATACTTAGATTTTTTAATCTTCACTGGGGGACCTGAGGGGTCCGACTTATCTATATGACGAAACAAGTACTTTGAAAAATTCCTCATCTTGATGAGTTTCAAATTTTTCTATGACACGAAATGAGTGCAAAGGTCCGCGTCTTCAACCATACGGAGAGTACGAAAATCCTTCCATACTTGGAATATTTCACTAAATTATTTGGGGCACCTGGGAGTCTTACTTATCGACTATACGGACACCTTCCACAACGAGTACGGATTTATTGGAACTTTGAAAATTTGTAAGTTGATCATGCAGGGGTTTGTAACGATGAGGAGGATGACGCGACCTCATTGTATTCCATGGCTGTCATGGTTGACGCGGCAAAAGATCAAAAGATCTGCCACATCTATAAGTCGGACGGTAGAATGAGCAATCCTCAGATTTTTCCCAACATTTTTAACTTTTGAGATCTAAATTAGGGTCCGACTTATCGACTCTATGGCTTCGTGAGGAAGCCTGATAACTTGGAGAAATTATCGACACCTTCGAACACCTTGGGGGTCCGACTTATCGACTTCCTGGATACATTCAAGTGTCTAGGTTTTGGAACTGTTCCCTCTCACTTAACCTTCATTAATATTTCCTTCATTTCTTCAAGTTATTAGTGAGAGAAAGTAGAGAGATATGCTCTGACTTATCGACCATCCTTCAAATTCTGACAAACGTTTTGAAGATCTTCAAGGTTTTTCTGATAGATCTTCAAGTTTCTGACAAGTCTTCAAATTTCTTCAAACAAGGTATTCGAATTTTCCCTCAAATTTTTGAATTTCTTCGAACTGTTCTTCGTATTCTTGAATTTGTTAGTTTAAGGCTTTGAATTTGTTTATGAAACTAGTATTTATTCTTTACAAGTTCCGCTTGCTACTTTACTCTAACTATGGTTAATATGGATGTCGCGGCTACAAATGAAGCAATAGCTAACATAGACATTAACCCTACAACCTGACAGAATTCCCCTCTAGTTGTACGTAGACACTTTAATAAGGAGGGATTGTTAGTAAATGATTCGGATGACAGCAGTTCAGTGAGAATTACCCCTCATTATGAATCAATAAAGGCCGGGAATGAATTATCTGTATCCCCTATATATACACCGGAGATAATTAAAGTGAGCATTGCTTTCTTCCCAAATTACTTGCCGAGAATAAATCCTGACCTGGAAGGGTTATTGTATGTAGATATGGAAAAGATCGAGGGAACAGCCGAATCTTCTGGAAGAGAAAGCGCGGCGCCGGTACCTCCTCTGTTTTATATCCCGGGCGGCGGGCCTCTCAATTATTTCATTGACTCACAAACCAAGAGGGACTTGGACAAACAGCGGGATGCCGTCTCTCTGAAATGGGGTATGAAAGATGATTACAACATTATTACTCTGGGGAACTACGACACTATTAGGTTTCCCCTCCACATTTTATAGCTGTATATCTTCCTTCTTTCGAGTTAGGGCTTAGGTTTCCCGTCCATCCCTTTTTTAGGGAAGTATTAGATTTTTTAAATATTTCTGTGCCTGACTTATACCCTAATGCTTGGGGTTGTTTGGTGGCGTTTTTGATTTTATGTAAAGTTTTGGCCGTGCCTCCAATACTCACTGCTTTTAGATACATTTTTAGAGCTCCTTTATGTAATTCCCAATCATACGGTTGCAGGTGGATCACCTTCACTCACCGTCGTGGGCTGAAGATAGTCCACGACCTCCCTGATAATCAGAAGGGATATAGGACAAAGTTTGCTACCTGTACAGTTGTAACACCCCTGAATTTTCAACCCCTTAAACGAAACCAGAATCGTGAAGGAAAGGAGGAAATTCGGGTGTTACATAAAAAGAAAAGGGAACATAATTAAAATAAACGCTAAAGATTAATCGAAAAGGTGAGTAAGTGGAAATTTCGGCAGCATCTCTGCTTAAAACTGAGGATGTGACAAGAATATATAAATGGATAGCCTAACTAAAATAATCTAAGGCCTTTAATGCCTTCAAGAATACGCCACGACAGAAAGAATCATCATCGGCTTCACAAATCATCAACTCTAACGAGAATCGTGGTTCTAGTGTTAACGCATCGATCTGACGGATACCAAAGGAGTATTCTCCCTGCGATAGATCATACAAGGAGTCACATGGCTCCATACAAAAGAAATTATAAAATCCCAAAGGAAAACTTTACAAGTAATATAGAAGCTACAAGCATTAGACAATTTGTACACAATTGTTACGACCGTACTCCGCTCTTTCCCCTAATGCAAAGCAAAAGAAGCTCCTATACTTGTCATGTCAAGCTATGATCCTGCTGCTCAACATAATGACCATTGTCATATGTGTCATAGCAGGAACATCATAGAGAGTCATGAGCAAATAACAACAAACACACACACATCAGTAATTAATGAACTTATAATAATTGAAGTCATTGAACAAAACTATAGACAATGATATAGTATGCCAATAACGAGTCTACTCATTTGTCTAAACACCTCTATTTACTCATAATTTCTCTTTCAAACTACTAATCTCTCGAGTATATTCAAAGGTAGTGGATCCTTTCTCTATTCATGGCATAGTGACATGGCCAAGGGCGTTATCGGCCATCCGGCGCCCATGGCAAAGTATAAGCTCATGCCCCCTCCAGCTGACCCTCTAGGGTCCTACCTTCGGGAAAAACTAACACACTGGAGTACTAAACTAGTGAAGAGGCCACCATATTGGAGTTTGCAAGGCCCGCATGGTATCACCTCGGTCAAGGGGCGGTATCGGCCATCCGGCGCCCAGTGACCCAAGCATGCTCATAGCCCCCCTTACGGTGGTCCCGTCGAACCTCACCTAGGGGACTATTAAATCAACCGGACATAATCCAATTGAGTCACGCCAACTAATCATACATCAAGGCTCAATAAGTAGGAAATCACTTCGATATCACACACAACCGTGGTGCGTTCTCTACTATTTAGAAATCTGTTCTCATAGTCTCCTAATGCTTCCATTCTACTTGCCTATATCACTATTATGACTATACGCTAGCATAGTTTACTTTCTGGCGCTCTATAATTCTAATACGATGTATATAATCGTGAAATATTGATAATACTTTGTAACGATAAATATGATAATAAATTACTGCGTGTACGTACCTGCAAGCGTCAATGCACGACCACAAGTTACAAAAATCGCCTAACTAAGGGTCTACTTTCCTCTTATAAACTGGGAACCTATACAAGTTAGGAATAGAATTTATAAGTTCTCTTAATTACTTTGTCATACCAGCTAGAAACCAAAGTAACCACTATCATCCGTTTATGACAAGTTTTCAGTTACTTCTAGCACGTACGCATCTCATTCAACACCAAGCATAATCGTCCATTCAACAATAACACAAGTTTTTCCATCGGCAAAGAATAAAAGGATTATGTCGACTGTTTCATTACACCAATACTTTGAGTTATAACGGTTCACATCATCTTAATATAAAGCGACGATTCACACTTAATGTTGATGTAGTGCTAATATGACGACATGGACGAATCTTAAAGTTATCACATCGCAATATCATTTATTATATTCTCCAAGGTTAGAAAGAACTAAAAATCAAGACGTCATACAAGTAACTTTAATACTTCTCAACACTTGACACTATGTTCATGACTCATTACAATTATGTATTCATGATTTCAATAACAACCTAATCAGGTATTAGTAACTCTCACAATTATATCACTAACAATTAGCAACTACTACTCCCAATTAACAACCAAAACCATTTTTATAGTCAACTATAATCAAAATCATTACTAATTGCCACAACAATAATCAACCAAGTCTTAAAACTACTTATAAGATTATTGAATAAATCATCACACCACCAAAGTAGCATACAAACACACGCACACTACTTCACATCTCTGAAATAACCCTAATCATTTCATGTTCAAGGATAATTCTTTTAACTATTACCCATACTAGAATTCAATGAGACTAATACACAACCAACACACAACTCATAAACATGGTAGATTCTAGTTAGAACTAGTAAAATAATCAATTTGAAAAGTGAGAGATGGCTTACAATGGGTGAAACTAGAAAATGGGTCAAGAGGTTGGTAGTTCTTGTGGTGGTTGCATGACTCAAGGTGTTGGTAGTGGAGGAGGACTGCGCGGAGCCGATAGGGAAGCGAACCCGCAGCCGCCTGCTGCTGTGAGGCGCAACTACAGCCGCCTGCTGCTGTGGTGTTTCTGTCGTGGAGAGGAGAAGGGAGGGTGCTGCTGTGGGGCCGTGCAGTGGCTGGTGGCAAAGTGCTGCTATGGGGTCGTGCAGCGGCAGGTGGTGGCCCAGCTGCTCTGTTCACTGGTGGCGCAGGGGAGAAGAGAGAAAGAAGGAGAAGAGGGAGGAAGGAGAGTGACGGCTCAACTTGAGCATTTATACATTTTATTGCTATCAATATTATTATTATTATTATTATTATTATTATTATTATTATTATTATTATTATTATTATTATTATTATTATTATTATTATGTTTATTTATTATTAGGTTTAGTTATTTATTTTTATCTCGAATCATTTTCTTGTGAGACCCAACTAAGAGACTCAACTTCATGGGCTCACACATTTTAATAAAATAATCATTTTGATTCGAACTTCTTTATTTCAAAAATTGTAGCTATAATTTTAATATATATATATATATATATATATATATATATATATATATATATATATGTATATATATATATATATATGTATATATATATATATATATATGTATATATATATATATATATATATATATATATATATATATATGTATATATATATATATATATATATATATATATATATATATATATATATGTATATATATATATATATATATATATATATATATATATATATATATATATATATATATATATATATATATATATATATATATATATATATATATATATATATATATATATATATATATATATATATATATATATATATATATATATATATATATATATATATATATATATATATATATATATATATATATATATATATATATATATATATATATATATATATATATATGTATATAAATATACATATATATATATATATATATATATATATATATATATATATATATATATATATATATATATATATATATATATAT
>NC_080050.1:20515407-20516593 GCF_026212465.1 Amaranthus tricolor | reverse complement strand
TACTGTGGAGGTGGAAATAGAATATATAGATGATGAAGCTCCTGCATCCTAATTCTTCCTGATACTTTTCAATATCTTTTCTGTGTTGTAACCGTTACTTTCTTCAAACTTTTGTTTTGGTACCAGCTGGGGTACTGTTTATCTAATTCATACTATCAACTACATTTTCTTTATGCTACTAATTGCTTGTGAAGATTAATCATTGCTGATCATGTTTGCATTCATTGGTACTTGCTTTTAATTTTTGCATCCTTATTCAATCTTTAGCTATAAGTTTAGTGCTATGGTTTGATTTTTCTAATTCTTTTTGATTGATGTCAAAAGGGGGAATATTTGGCACAAACTTAAATGATGCTTGAGTATGCTTATCTCTTTGATTGTATTGATTCTGTTGAACATTAGGACTGGGCTATGTTTTATGATTTGAATGCTGAATGCTTTGTTCTTTGCTGTCTTGATTTATAGGATGTCTTGATTTATAGCATCTATTATGCTCTAAATTGGTATATGAATGCAGTGACATTATTCAGAATGTATGTAAGTTTTGTTAATTCTTAGAGTAATCTATTTTGACTGTTTTTCTTGGTAAATTATATTGTTATAAATTGATTTACTAAGTTAAGTAGAGTTGTCTTAATCTCTGGCATTCTCTTTAATATTGGTTTTACTCTAATTTGGTTTAAGTGTGTTTCAAAGTTTGTCATCATCAAAAAGGGGGAATTTGTTGGACCTCTTGAGTTTTGATGATGACTACACTGTATTTAAACAAATATGTTTTTAGAGATTATGTGCAGGTTGATACCCGGTCGTGATTATGATCGTTGATAGTACTTATGGCTTGGTTCATGGAAGTGTAAGTGTCAAAAGGATCCAAGAGATGTTAGAAGAGTATATCGCTTGGAATGTAAAATGAAGACAGGAGGTCTACTGTTCCCAAGTTGGATGTTCTAGCAAAACTGAAATTCAGAGACAACGCACTGTTCCTGAGCTTAAGTCAGCCTATGTTAACTGAAATTCTGATTATTTATTTTTAATTACCATTTTTAGTTAATGTATTAAATAAAGTTAATTTGTTGCAATTATAATTTGTTAAAGTTAATTGGCAAAGCTTTTTCTAAAAGTAACTAACGTTTTAATTAAATTTCTTTTAGGACTTATATTTAGTAAAATGGAATTTACTAAATAT
>NC_080050.1:20462907-20510407 GCF_026212465.1 Amaranthus tricolor | reverse complement strand
TTTAGTCTTCACTCCTTTTCTAATTCCCCTTTGTTCCCAGTTTATAAGAGGAAAGTAGACCCTTAGTTGGGTGATTTTTGTAACTTGTGGTCGTGTAGTGACGCTTGCAGGTACGTACACGCCGTAATTAATTATCATATTCATTATTTCAAAGTATTATCCATATTTCATGATTATATGCATCGTGTTAGAGTTATAGAGCGCCAAAAAGTAAACTATACTAGTGTATAGGCATAATAGTGATATCGACAAGTAGAATGAAAGCATTAGGAGACTATGAGAACAGATTTCTAAATAGTAGAGAACGCACCATGGTTGTGTGTGGTATCGAAGTGATTTTCTACTTATTGAGCCTTGATTTATGATTTATTGGCGTGACTCAACTGGATTATGTCCAATTGATTTAGTAGTCCCCTAGGTGAGATTCGACGGGACCACCGTAAGGGGGGTAAGAGCATGCTTGGGTCATTGGGCGCCGGGTGGCCGATGCCGCCCCTTGACCGAGGTGTTACCATGCGGGCCTTGCAAACCCCAATATGGTGGCCTTTTCATTGGTTTAGTACCCTAGTGTGTTAGTTTTTCCCGAAGGTAGGACCTGAGAGGGTCAGCTGGAGGAGGCATGAGCTCATACTTTGCCATGGGCGCCAGGTGGCTGATAACGCCCATAGCCGTGTCACGATGCCATGAATAGAGAAAAGATCCACTACCCTTGAATATACTTCGAGAGATTAGTAATTTGAAAGAGAAAATTATGAGTAAATAGAGGTGTTTAGACAAATGAGTAGACTCGCTATTGTCATACTATATCATTGTCTATAGTTTTGTTCAATCACTCTAATTGTTATAAGTTCATTAATTACTGACGTGTATGTGTTTGTTGTTGGTTGCTCATGACTCTCTATGATGTTCCTGCTATGACACATCTGACTATGGTCATTATGTTGAGCAGCAGGGGAATCATAGCTTGACATGACAGGTATAGGAGCTTCTTTTGCTTTGCATTGGGGAAAAGGCGAAGCACGATCGTAACAATTGTGTATAAATTGTCTAATACTTATAGCTTCTATAATACTTGTAAAGTTTTCTTTTGGGATTGTATAATTTCTTTTGTATGGAGCCATGTGACTCATCGTATGATCCATAGATCCGCTGCGTAGTTTTTGGATGTATAGTATTGAGAATACTCCTTTAGTATCCGTTAGATTGATGCATTAACACTGGAACCACGATCCTCATTAGAGTTGATGATGTGAGAGGCCGACGATGATTCTTTCCGTCGTGACATATTCTTGAAGGCATTAAAGACCTTAGATTATTATCGTTATGTTATCCAATTATATATTCTTGTCACATCCTCAGTTTTCAGCAGAGATGCTGCCAAAATTTCCACTTGTTCACCTTTTCCATTAATCTTGAAGTGTTTATTTCAGTTATGACCCCTTTTCTTTTTATGTAACACCTGAATTTTCTTCCTTCCTTTACGATTCTGGTTTCATTTAAGGTGTTGGAAATTCAGAGGTGTTACAGATATGGATTCCCCTTCTAATTGCGTTATGCTGAGCAAGTGGAAGTTTGATTTCTCCTGCCTTCTGGATGCTACAAAGTGACCCCCTGGAATTTGCTTTCTAATTAGGCAAAAGAGTGGATAGTTCCCCCTGGAAGGGAGGTATAGCACGTCAAGGCTACTGCTGTGAGAGTAGTTGGGAAGAATTTGCACCACAATGCTGAGTTGGTGGTGTACATCAACATCAAGTTTTTGTATGCCATCAAGTGTTCCTCCGGGCAGGATGTTCCATCAAAGGCCATCATATTTGGGATCTTTATTTTCCCCGGGTTTGGGAGTATTTAGTACTTCCGGAGCCAGCGGGGAGCTTATTAGCATGGGGTCTTCAGGAAGATTACCCTCGCCGGTCTCATTCCGCGGCATTATGACGGGGCTGGTGGGATGGCTAGATCCTGTGAGTTGCGCTTTCTTCCTTTTTTCCCTCTTTTTGTCCACCAATGATTGAACGCTTTCGGATACCCTCTACTTCTTGCTTTCCAGGTAAGTTCGGGCATCTTGGAAGGCGGTTTTAGATTCGCCGTCTTGGGAGTCACTTCTATTGAGGCTTGCATGGGTCCTTGATCTCTCCCGTCTCTTCTTATTTCTTCTGCTGGAACGTGACATCCCTGGGTTCCCATCCTGAAAATCGCGGGATTTCGGTATCTCATTGTGGAGTTCGATTCGTTCTTGCAGATTCTTTATTTGGTCCGCCATGCCTTCCAATACTCGTTGTTGAGCAGGGTTTTTATTATTTATGACGACACAGAGTTGTTCGGAGAAGGCAGCAGTGAGGTTTCGTGCTAGCATGTCTAGATCACAATGAGTCACGGCTTGATTGTTAGCGTGACCCGCTGAAGTGTCTGTATCTGTGCTGTGCACGGTGGCGGTTTGTGTTGGATTTCTCTTGGGAGCCATGACTTTTTATTCTCTCCCCACAGACGGCACCAAACTGATTCTGCAATGAAACGTGGAAGTATGAGATACTTTAAATGCTTGAGGAGGAAGTGTTGTCGAGATCAGCAATTGAGGGAATAGAAGTAACCTGAATCCCTACAACATAACACGTTAGCCTTGCCCGAGGGGTAATCTCCTGGAAAAACCCCTCCGACACTCAAGTTAGAACGGAGATGAGAGATTAATGAATAAGCGATTAGAGATTGAACACAGGAATGTAGATGTTGGGGCAGAGATTACTTGCATTTGGGTAGGCTAATGAAGAGGATTGCGAGTAAAGATTGTAGAAGAGTTTTGGTGTGGTCTTTTTCACTGCCCTCCACTTGAGGCTGGCTGCCTCTATTTATAATGGTGGAGCGGGAGTTATTTCTGGGAGAAGGTAGATCATCATGGATGGTAGTGGGTAGTTATTAGCATAAAAGAAGGGGAATCATGATGGTAAGAGAAGAGTAATGGTCAGTTACGTAAGGGAAGTTAAGGTTCCTGGAAGTTATTAGCTTATGGGCTAAGCAAGGAGGTTGAGAAACTCAGAAAAAGCCCCTTGACTGAAAGTCAAGGTCAACCCAAAAGATCAAAGGGTATTAAGGTAATATGACATTAATAATTTAAATGAATAAATGAGTAAATAAATGTTACCATGACAGAACCGAATATGAAGCCTATCGAATATGTCCTTGAGGATAGTAATAAACTATTGAGTTGGGTTTAGGTAGGTAAGTTAATTTTCCAACACAATGTTTTTCGATTTCAGGAACAATAATGGTCGGTTGCACTTGATAAGAACATTCTCCTTTTGACGCCATTAAATTTGATGAAGAGAAGGTGATTAAGGTTTTCACAATTGCACTTGAAAATAGAGGATGAGAGAAGAAAGGAAAAATATCGAATATAGACGTTTCCTGATTCTCAAATGATGAGAAAAAAATACCCTCACCGGGAAAATGAACTTTCTTCACCGCTGAATGATATTAATGACGAGAATTAAGATTTGATTTGTAAACGTGAAATTCAATGAATTTATAAACAGCTAGTAGTGTCTCAAGCCCAGCCCATTAATGAATACTTATCGTATTTTTAATGCCTACTTAAATTATTATTAATGTTTACTTACCGTATCCTTAATGTCCTTTCAATATCTTAAAGGTTTACTTACATTATTTTTAATACCTACTCATAATATATTTATTAGCTACTTATAATATTTTTTAAAGTATATAAAGTGCCGATCCAATTAAAGATGTTGGAGATGGTTTACACAAAAATTTGTCATTTATAAATAGCATAACGACTCAACTAAATACTGCTTTTTTTCCTCATCCCCAATTTCCACTACACTTTATTATCCATTCCAACTTCTTTTCCACATTTTTCACTATTCTGTTTTAACTATTTACTAGGTACTTTCCCCATAATTATTCTCAACTTTTATTTTCATATTTAATTCAAAAAATTAAAATTTTTTTTATAAATAAATGTAAGATTGATAGAATGGTATTTTTAGATTTTCTAATACATTGATGTTTTGTCGCCATAACACAAAAAGAAACATCAAAAAAACAATTGGACAGAAAATAGAAAGAAAAACAGCAACAACATGAAGTAAATTAAGACAAAACAACCATTAAATTGGACAAAAATCAACATAAAACGAAAACAATTAAACCAAATTTGAGATTTATAATAAAAAATACATATAAACTAACAATCTATATCAAAATTCTATACTAACGTAATAATGCATGTCATTATGGACATAAAACAAAAACATAAACAATGCATGTTAAAAATCTACAACAACAATAAAAAATAGTTAAAGAGTGAGATAGTCTGTGGAAAGGCAAGAATTGTTGCCGGAAAGTTGTCGGATTGAGTGGTGAGAAATATAGAGAAGGAAAAAAAATTTAGTAAGTAGAGAGAAAAGTTGGAGAAGCGGGTGAATAAGTTTGAAGAATGAAGTAAAAAAGGGATTGAAGTCCGAATTTAAAATCTAGCAAAAAATGTTAGTAACAAAAGCTTTGTCGCCAGATTTGTCGCTAAAATTTTCCCATTTTAAATTTTGAAATTAGAAAATTGTTAATTATTTTTAACTACTCAATTTAACTATTTCCCGCCTATTTTTCTGAAATTCAATTTCATTAACGTACAAAATAGTTTAGCGACAAATATGGTGACAAACACTTTTTGTCGCTAGCTTGCGACAAAGCACTTTGTCACCAAATTAGTCATTAACCTTCTTTCTTTAGAAATAAATTTCGTCTTCAAATTCAATTCTTTTTTTAGTGTTAACAACTGGAATCAGGAACTAGGTGTAACAAGCTCAAATTTCTTAGTCTTAATCTTCTGATTAATTATTCCGAAATTTTTTTAATTCGAATTCCTAATCCTTTGTTTATCTAATTCAAATCATCTTTAATTCCTAAACCTTATTCTGATATTTGTAATTTCTTCCAAATATTAAACTTAAAAACTATATATATATTCTTAAATTTCTTTATAAGCACTAAAATATTATTTTATTGTTTTATATTACGAAAAGTAAAATTTTAATATTATATTTAAGATTTTGTTAAAACGTTACGTTTCAATTTCGTTTTCTTATACTAACTTTACTACTTATCATTTTAATCTTACAACTTTGATTTTATTATTTTATACCTAAAAATTAACTATATTTTTCTTATTAACTTTAAGTATAGTTTTAACCAAAATTTTCTAAGTAAACTATCATATTTCATAATCAAACCTTAATCAAACTTTCTCATTAATCTAAAACATTTCACTTGTATAAACTAGAACAAAAATTTGATGAATCAAAATTCTTTCTACATCAATCCATGATGTTCATCACTTACACAACCTATCACTATTTTCTTATACAAGTTAACCTTCTTCTACACTCCAAACTCTTACACGTCCACTTACACACTCCAACTCTTACACATTCACTTCTACACTCTAAATCACTTTCACAAGTTAACCTTCTTCTATACTCCTAACACTCTTTTTCATACAATCTTATGAACTAAAAAGTTGCCCAAAATTCATTATAAATACCCCCTTAGCCATGAGATCACTTGCACCCCCATCATCAAATCTTTCTACCATTCTTTCTTATATATTCACTTTATTAACAACTTACTAACTTTATACCCTTTTATTAGTTGAAGAATCAAATGAAGATGGAGCTTGATCTTATCACTTCCTAAGCCAATAATCATCAACTTTTGAAAAGTCAAGTATTATCTTTTGGAGCTTGGATATCATTTTTTTTTGGGTAATTAAAGATCTACTTCTTTGAAGCTTGGAGCCTTGAAGAATTTTTCTTTGGAGCTTATTTCTTTGAGTTTTTATTTTCCTATTATTATTCTCTTACTTGATTTAGCACCACCTTTGGAGGAAAATCGTACACATTTTCTTAACTCTCTCGCTATGTGATATTTATTTATGGTTAATCGATAATACAAAAAGTATGATCAACATGATTTTATTTTAATCTTTTAAACTTTACATGGTTATATTAAAGTCATATCCAGTTTAGTGATACTTTCGTCAAAACAATAATACTTTTTGGACACTCTAAAAACCAAAATAATAAATATGGAAATTTTTGATTAATATGATAATGTAGATATATATGAATTTTACTAGTTAAATAAACTTATCTCTTTAAAATAATTCCATATCATCTTGGTGTTTTGATGAAATTTTTATTTTGGACTCAAGTAATTATAAAGAATTATTAATCGGTTTATCGATAAAATAGTCAAACTAATTTGTTGAAATGCTTAGCGATGTTTTTCTTGAAAATTCGTTTAGATTTTGGACCCTTAATAACTTGTCGGATTATTTTTCATAGTTATGATAGATCTGTTTTACTATTTTACTGGTTATTTGATAAAATATGTTATTACCCTTGACTTTTATGATTATTTATGACATAATAATGACTTAGTTTAGCCTTTGGAATCTTAGTATAGCAACGAAAATTTATTATTTAATTAATATTAATTTATTATATACTAGTAATTTGTTTCTATTAAAAGAGTAGAATTGTCAAAATTTTGACTAGTGGAAGTTTGACTTATAAGAATGTAAACTATTTCGGTTTAGAGTCTTGTTTGATATTGCATGATATTGATTGTATGACTCTGATAGAAAGGTAACGTCGAACCATGAATCGGCATGTAAAATCCCGGCATCCGTGTTAGCCGGCAAGTAAAATGCGGTGTCAAACAGTGGGTTTGAGAAAAACTCATCCTGTGGAGTCTCGAGCATAACAGTATTGAGAGGATTGACGACTCCCACCACAATTAGGGTTTAGGACTACGATCCTCACCTAACCAGACCCTTACATATATCAGTTGTCATTATTGTTGTGATCTTGTGATGTGCTATGATGGTAAAGTTATGAGGCTTAATCGAACTTGATTGAATAAGCATTAAGGTTACCAAGTATTTAGTAGCAGTAATGAACTTTTGCAAGTATTGAGAATGTAACTTAATGGCTTAATAAAAGTCAATAATGAGTAATAACCTTCTATATTGTGCTTGATGATTATTTTGTAAGCATGATTTAACTATCACATCATAAGCTTGTTGAGGAAATTGTACTCGGCTTTATCGCTGACCGATTCAATCGGCTGTCATCTGTATTATGGATGACATTATTTTGCAGGAAAATTTAGCTCAGGTTTCGATTTAGGCCGCAACTTTAATTATTCTATCGAGGACTTAGCTTCATTGATTTTACTTGATGACTTTGATGACTATATTGTACTTATGTTTTTTTTTCGTATTTAAGCAAACCTTATGTTATATTTTGAACGGTTTTAGTTTAAATGGTTTTTAGCAGTTCGGCGTTTTACACTTCCGCATTATTTATTTTAAGTATAATTATTAATGTTAATTATGTATCGAAAGTGTCGTTCCTGCTACAGTAGGAGTTTTGAAATAAACTAGGGAGTGCCCCTATTTCTGCAAAGATTCATAAAAATAGATTGAGATAATTTGGACATGTGCAAAGAAAGACTTGGACGCCCCAGTGAGAAGAATCAAAAGCATTATAGTGGAGGGTAAATAAAGTCAATGGAGACCTAGGAAAACTTAAAAAATAACTTGCATGAGTTATAGCTTTTTTGGAGGACATGAGCAGAGATAGGGGTAGTTGGAACTTGGAGTTGCCTTATTCATGTGCTATATTGTACTTTCTTGACGACCTATGGGTGTTCTTATTGTTTCCTTTTTTTCAATTAATTCTTTTACTCGTTTTTTTAACCTAGTTATTTTTTTATAATTATTTGTTTTTATTTATTTTAGCTTTATGTTTAAGAGCCAAACTTGTGTGGTTAAATATGAGTTTGTGATTTCAACTTCACTTAGTCCTTTTTGTTGCAAGAACCTCTTTCTCTGAGGATTTTTCTAATGATCTTTCTCGATCCAAGGGACTATTTGGCCGCATCCTTCTTTATGAGTATGGGTTTCCGCCTTCCTTCCCTCCCAAACGTTGTTTATAGTTTCCCATGAGCTGGGTATATTGGGTACAATGATGATGAGGAAATTCCTTTTTTTTTTTGTTGCTTGACTGCCTTTTGTCTTAGTTGGTAGACTAATTCTTACATTGCTTTCAATCCGTTTCTTTATTTCGAATTTTTAGTAGCTTGAAATCCCAAGTCATGCATCTTTGGTAATTTCGAAAATATGGAGTAAATGGTAGATAACAAGCTTGTATTCACATAGCCACAGTTGGCTTTACTACATGAGCAGCATCAGTGCTCAGAGCCTCGTTTTTTAGGGTCCAAATAAAATTAATAAATTCAATTTTAAATTAAATCTTAAAAAGTATAATATTTTTAGCAACACGTGTATATCTTCATAGGATTTAACTCAATACTTTTTCATGATTAATGATGATTCGTTTGCTTGATAATAACTGCTTATATTACAATTATTGATTTTGGATTGTTTGCGAGTAGTTACTTTTTGATTAATTTTTTCAATGTAATTATTCACTCTATGTAACTAAGTAGTGCTATTATTCCTATAAAAAAAGATAGTTTTATGATATTTTGTTGTATTTTCTTCTTTAATTGAATTAATTGAACAAATTGATGTTTTGTTTGATAAAAATAAAATAGTAGTTTGTTATTGTCACTTGAAAAATGGACATACACGTTTGTACTCAAAAAGCTCATATTTAACTTCCGCTCAGAACCTCTAAACATTTAGAAATGACCTTGCACATAGCCTGTACACAGCCTTTTTCAAAAGCAGTTTAGGAGTTTAAAAGAAGAATTATAAGATTCAATGAAGTGAAGATCCCTAATTGAAAAAAATTTAATGTTGTTATGAATGGGCTATGATAAGAAGAACAAACAAGAACAAATGTACAAAGAAACCATAAAAACAGAGCAAGAACAACAATAGAGACAAACACAAGATTTATGAGGTATCTATGAATACCTCCCCCTCAAACAATACTTACTTTCATTAATATATCAACATACATCAATGAGAAGCCACACACAAGCTTTAGAAATACACTCACAAAGCAAAGACCTGGCCTTTAATAGTGATCTCACTCAAACAACCTAATATAATGAAGAGGAAACTCTAATTGATGAATCCTAGTTGCCTTATGTAGCCCTACAACTAATTAGAGAACCCTAGGACAAAAGGGCTTAGAGCCCAAACAAAATCGAGACAAAAAATACAAGCTGATGAAAAGGAGTGTTGTTGGCCGCTCGAGCGAGCCAAGCTGCTCGACCCGGTCGAGCGTGGGTTCAGTGCCTTTTGTTCTTTAAGCCATCTGTTGTCCTGATCGAGCACACTTGTCTTTGATGCTTGCTTCGTTCAAAACACATGCAAAAGCCATCCTCAAGCCTTCCCATGCCTTCATTAAAGCTCACCAAATCATCCACCTTAATCACTTTATTAAGTGACCCAAAACATACTTCCATACTCCTTTACACACACACCATCATCCTCAATGGTGCAAGATATAACATGGGCTACCAAGTGATCGAAGCCTATCACCAATGTCATGCAAGGTCGGCACTAGATATATTTGGAGCCTTGGCGAAATAGCACATTAGGGTCCTTTTCCTGTATAATTTATAGCCTATATACACCCTTCTACAACCATTAATTTTGTTTTTTTTTTGACATGTGGCCTTGGGTGTTGTCCTCTTGCCCACCCTTAGGACCGACTTTGATGTTATGGCTCTTGCTTCAACATATGTAAACTTTGTTTTTTGAGAAAATTTTGGTGAAAAATAGTTGGAATCGATATTGTGGGAATTTGTTGCAATAAAAGTGAAAAATTTATATTTGAAATTGCATGGTTAAAAAAATGTGTTCTGGGTCATAAATTTTGAAGAGTGGTTAAAATTAATTACTTACATCCCTTGGCATAATTTCCTATTTTCTCCCTTACACAAGTGGCACTAGGCCGCTTTATAATGGAAAAATTATAATTGTGCAAATAAGTAAATTGGAAGAAGTAATCTCGCCCAATTTGTTACTCTAAACCTTAATTTTAATATTTAGTATGATTTATGGTGTGATTTGGTTTTTTTTTTCTAATTATGATTTATGGTCTGGTTTCAGATTTTTTAATTTTCAAATCAGATTAGATCGCAAATCGCACTATAATCAAAAACTATAATTTTTTAAAACAGTAGGCTGCTATTTGAATAATTTTAGATGTAGTTATTTTTATATAGTAATATGTACTTGATTAATATTAATGCAATTAACTAATTACAAATTATTATATTTAGTGATTATAAGTGAGAAATATTTGCATAAACATCTATATTAATTTGAAAAAATTTTAAAAATAAAAAACTGTAGACCAAAATTTTCCCAACCGTTTTGTAGAATACTCCACAAAAGAGAGAGGGTATTTTGGAGCAAAATGGTCCAAAAGAAGAAGATAAAAGAGCAAAACTTGAATCAGCAAACTTTGCTCTCAAAATTTACAAGTTTGTTCTCTTTGCCCATGATAATGCTCCCATTACCTTCTCTGCAACCGAAGCCAATTTTATCTAGTGAGTCTCTCTTCGCTCCATACTCCCTGCTTTTCCTTATTTCTCTGTTTATTCTTTCTTTTCACTGGATTTATTTTGCTGCTATGCAATGTTTAAAGCTCCGGTTTAATGAAATTTAGAGTAACTAGTCATGTGAACAGAAAAACCTACTTGTTTATACAATCGGAATTGTGCTTGTTTACACCTTTTTGTATATATAGAATGATTTTAGGAACTTTATGCCTGATATAATCTTTGTTTCTTGCAAACCCAATTGTTCAAAGCTGACATCTTTGATTGGGCTATATGAAGTTAGTTCCATTTGTTTGATTGTATGCTTTTCTTATCATAGGGTAGACTGAGCGGATTGGGGAGGGGAGGGGCTGATGATAATCGAACCCATGTTTCTATGGAAAATGGTTCATGTTCCAACTAAGACAAAAGTCCAATTCTCATTTATATTATCAGCCCTTCTTGTATGAGACTGTCTCATACAAGAATTTGCGTTATATTATATACTTTTTAGTTACCCAACCGTCTCAACATGAGACCGAGTCATACTCATTTAATTAAGTCATTTCAGCAATTGATCCTACCCCAATAGAGATAGTTACACCATAATACCGTGACTGTCTCATAAATTTGTGTTTTAGTGAAAACGTTGGAGGACTAAAATTACATATCAACGGGGAAAAAGGAATACCTGCAGTTTAGCAAAAAGAAAGGATATTCTTGGCTCAATTATGAGGTGTTTCGATGATGTGGAAGTTGATTCTTAACAATGGAGTATGTGTTACTTGCTGGACCGATTATTTCGGGTTTTTGAAAATTTTAGGAGCAATTGGCAGAAGATGCAACAGAAGTACTGTCTTTGTTGAGATGTTTAATTTTGAGGTCTCACTAAAAGAAAGAGTTCGTGTAACATATGTGTTCTCATTCCATTACAATTTGTAGAGTAGATTAATACCTCTCTCTTTTGGTATTAAGATGGAAAATATTACACTTAATAATGTTAGCAAGAGAAAATACCAAAAAACTGACTAGTTTCCTATTGCCCTTCTCTTCTACCGTAACGATTGGCTAGTGGCATCATGTATGGTCATGTAACTGTAGTGTCGAACATGTCAAAGCGGAGAACTTTAGATATGGAGAAAATGTCCCGAAATGGGACACGTGTACGGACATACAACATTTACAAAATACGATCCCGATTTGAAAACTTATTCAAAGATTTATGATTTTTTGGTTTCAAATATAATGCACTAGAAACAGCTCATAAATTCATGTGCACTTCATATTTATGTGAGTAGCAGACGATGTTTGCTACCTAGGTTCAATTGGAAACAATCTCTTTGTTACCACTAACAAGGGTATAACAAGGGTAAGGTTGCGTACCCCAAACTCCACCCTAGATGGAAGCCACTTAATTGACATTAGGGTATTGGAATGTTAGCTGTATGTTCAAACAATAATTTGTGTACACATTTCAACTTAACTTGTTTGCTAGATGTTGTCAAATTTGTACCTCTTGCGTTTTTGTGAGCACACATAACTTGAAATATCTCATTTTTGAGCATTTTTCTCTCTTGGAATTTGTTTTCAAGATAATTTGACTATCTGTTTGAAAATTGAAATGTCGAGTAAGGATTCCATACTCTTAATGGAGTGTCGTGTGTTGAGTGTCCAACACCGGTATGTAAGGAAAGACAAAGCATTGAAGTAACATTGATTTCTTGATAAGTACCAAAAACAAAGAATTGGCAACACATTGACGAAAGTGTCAACATTAAGATATTTTTAAATTGAGTAGTAGTGGGTTCCTTAAACATTATTTGATGGACACACATTCTTATTGATTTTCCTATTTGATTTGCAGTTAATGTGGCATCATATTTTCCTACTCTTAAATACTCCTTTTTGTCGAGAAAGCAAATATCATGCTGCCATTCAAGTTGTAGTGTAGAAGACAGTAGGTAAGTAAGTTTATTGATTGTTAGCTTTATCAATTGTAAATCTTTTAAAAGTCACTTTGGAAATTCCCTTTGCTGTTGCTGGTGCTCCTACAACTACCAACTTACACTCCAGTTAAGAAATTAATTTTATAGCTCTTTTTTTGAGTTCTTCATTAAGTGATTAAATTAAATTGCAGTGAACGGAATGCCTGTAAAGTATTCTCTAAAGAGAAAACACCGAGGAGACTGATACTCTTCATGTTCATCACTTCTAGATCTTTTCCGACTTTGATTTCCTATGGGAAGACAAAGAGTAAGAATCCATATGACGAAAAACGCTTGTTGGAGCAAAACAAGCAGAGACAACGAGAAAATAATGCTCCTGACGACTTTCCAAATTTTATTAGAGAAGGTTTGCTTTATGTCTTACCGTCATAGAGTAATTAGTTGTTTATACTTAGATTTCCATCTGAGCAAAAAGAGGACAGAAGCATAGAAGTGACAAAACTATTATAGAATACAACAATGCTCCATTATCCCAGTCTCATTTAGTGGCTAGACACTATTGTAGCGTCTTTTTATAAAATCGAGTACTATCATCAGTCAACTCCAATCTTTTAGGATTAAGGCTCTGGAGCTAACTATCATCATCAATAAGAAGATTGGAAAAGGTGACACCTAATTTTGGATAAAGGGAGAAAGATGTAGATTCAACCTTATGTTGTTCCAATACTGTCTTATGCTCACTGTTCAGGTTTCCAGGTTAAGGTGGTAGCATCTGACAATTATATAAAGCGTGATTCGGGGCTCATATACCGGGATTTTGAAGTCGGTCAAGGTGATTGTCCGAAGGACGGTCAACAGGTTTTTCTTTCTCATTTTTCTTATGTTTGATGCGTTATCTCTAATTTGAGCTTCACTCGTGGGACTAAAATGTTGACTTCAACTGAGAATTATTCTAGTAAGAAAATTTCTATTATAGGCAATCGTCTTATAGCTTATGTTTGGTCTTCTTGTATATGAAGCCTTCAACATGCTCCTTAGGCTTATATCACGTTAGAGAAAAAGTTGCGGGAAAATTTATAGTGAATTAATCTTATTAGAACTGAACTAGTCAGTAGTTTTGGTAATGATGACATCCCCTAGAATTATGTCATAGCTCAACACTCCAACTTTACTTTTTTTGTTATTGAGTTTTTTCTTGCAATCTATTTTTATGTTTTAAGAATTTCATCTTACAAGGCCAACCAATTGTTGGAATAATGGCTCAAAGTTAGTGGTTGTTTGTTAGCTATGTTTTAGGAGCGTAATTAGTAAGTTACGTTAGTGTTTTCTTGTTGGTATAAGTCTATATGATTAGTGGTAATATGTTATAGTAAGTAATTGTTCACTGGGATTATGGTTGAAATGGTAAATTAGTAATGGGTTAATGGTTCTACTGTAAAGAATCAAGTAATATATTTTTCTGAAATTAAAATACAAGAAGAAAAGCTGTTTGGTTGCTTGATTATATATCTGTGTAAGTATGAAATAACAAAGATAGTATACCCCACTTCGAGAGGAGGCTCTCTCCCAGGTGAGCAAGCTCAATAAAAACTTTTTGATGCCCAATACAATGCATGCATCAGGTATTTAAACAGAACAAGAATAACAACCTGCTGACATCACTAACAAATTAATGACATCATAATACAGCCAAAATATTAAATTAATTAATTCTTAGCTGCTCTCTTCCTTGCATATGTGAATAGGACCGACGGTTTATTGGGCTGGCCCAGTTGAGTCCTTGCATCACCTCCACCCCAAAAGCCACCTTGTCCTCAAGGTGAAAGTCAGGAAAGCGAGTATCCAGTGAAGCATAGTCCTCCCAAGTGGCCTCAAATTCTGGAAGGCCCTTCCATTTGACAAGTACTTCCGCTGTTATAGCTCCTCCAATAGATGCATTACGAACCCCCAAAATCTCCTCTGGTTCAGCTATCATAATCATATCCTCAGTCAGCTGGGCAGGAATAGTAGGGTATACCGGTGCAGAACCCACGACCTTCTTGAGCTGGGAGATGTGGAATACCGGGTGTATCTTGGCTTCTGGAGGTAAGGATAACTTATAGGCAACCTTCCCGATTCTCTCCAATACATCAAAGGGCCCGAAGTAACGAGTCGCAAGCTTTTCATGTAGCCTAGTAACTACAGATTTTTGGCGGTAGGGTTGCAATTTCAGAAACACCAAGTCCCCTACTGCAAACTCCATATCTCTCCTTTTAACATCAGCCTGGTGTTTCATGATTTGCTGAGCCCGAAGTAAATGAGCCTTCAAATCATCGAGTATGGCATCCCGTTCTTGCAACTGCTCCTCGAGGGATGAATTTGCAGTGCTACCCTGCTCAAAACGGATCAAGGTGGGAGGGTCTCGTCCATATAGGGCTTTAAAAGGCGTACACGATATAGAGTTATGATGGGAAGTATTATACCAGTATTCTGCCCAATCCAACCACTTACTCCAGCTCTTAGGTTTCTCTTCAATGAAACACCTGAGATAAGTTTCAAGCCCCTTGTTCACCACTTCACTTTGCCCATCCGTTTGTGGGTGGTAAGCTGTGCTCCTTTTTAAGTAAGTGCCTTGAAGGCGAAATAACCCCTGCCAGAAGTGACTCATAAAAATTTTATCGCGGTCTGAGACAATAGTGGAAGAAAAGCCATGTGATCTGACCACCTTGTGAATGAACGCTGCTGCCACCCCTTGGGCCGTAAACGGATGCTTTAGAGGAATGAAATGGGCATATTTAGTTAGGCGATCCACCACCACCAATATCATATCGTAACCTTGGGATGGGTAGAGGTTGCAGTAATCCCGCGGGACTAAGGGTTGAGTGTTTGTTGCGTTGGCAGACAATACAAGAGGATACGTATGTGGATACACAACGCCGCATCCCCGGCCAATACCATTCCTGAGCCAAATGTTGATAAGTTTTAAAGTCTCCCGAGTGACCACCTATGGCTGAATCATGATACTCCACTAATAATCTAGTGACCAAGTTCGAATCACCTGGAATGACCATCCTGCCTTCGTATTTAAGAGTCCCATGTTCAATACTATAGCCTTTAGGCACCGGTTCCCCTTGTTGAATGGCGTGAACCAGTTGCTGAATAAATGGATCCGCGTGTATTTGCTGTTGGAATTCTTCCCATTTGATTCCACCAGCTGAAATTAGAGTGTTGCAATCTATATCGGAATGTTCCTTACGGGACAATGCATCAGCCACCTTATTATGAGCCCCTGGCATGTACTGAATTTCGAATTCATATCCCAATAATTTACTCATCCATCTTTGATACTCCGATCCCACTTCCTTCTGAGCCATGAGAAACTTGAGACTTTGTTGATCCGTGCGTATAATGAATTTCCGGCCCAGAAGATACTGGCGCCATTTCATCACTGACAGGACAATTGCCATCAACTCCTTTTCATATACGGATTTTTGTCGAGCTCGCTGCCCCAATACCTTGCTGAAGAAGGCTAAAGGATAATCTGATTGCATAAGCACCGCACCTACCCCAAACCCAGATGCGTCTGCTTCAATAATGAACATTTGATTGAAATCTGGCATAGCCAGAACAGGAACCTGAGTCATAGCTTGCTTTAATGTTGTAAAGGCTTGGGTGGCCTCTTCACTCCATCCGAATTGGTCTTTCTTGAGTTGTGCAGTTAGAGGAGCTGCTATGGAGGCATAGCCCTTCACAAATTTGCGATAATAGCCCGTTAAACCCAAAAATCCACGGAGTTTCTAATGTTTGTAGGAATAGGCCAAGAAGTAACTGCTGAAATTTTTGATTGATCTACCGCCACCCCGGCTTGTGAAATAACATGCCCCAGATACGCCACCTCCTTCTTCCCGATATCACATTTCTTCCAATTTGCGAAGAGCTGATGATTAGAAAGTAGCTCTAATACCTGTTGCAAATGCAGTCTGTGTGCCTCCCATGATTTGCTGTAAACCAATATATCATCGAAAAAGACCAATACAGACTTCCTTAAGTAAGGTCGGAACACCTCATTCATAACCGCTTGGAAGGTGGCAGGAGCGTTGGTAAAACCGAATGGCATAACCAAGAATTCATAGTGACCCTCGTGTGTACGGAAGGCTGTTTTGTGGATATCCTCGCGCCTCATTCGTATCTGATGATACCCGGATTTTAGGTCAAGTTTACTGAACACCGTGGCCCCACTCAACTCATCCAATAATTCATCTATGGCTGGAATCGGAAACTTGTTTGGAACCGTAGCCTTGTTGAGTGCCCGATAATCCACGCGAAAACGCCACGACCCATCCTTTTTCTTCACCAACAGGACAAGACTGGAAAATGGGCTCTGTGAAGGTTGAATTATTCCTGCTGTCAACATGTCTGTAATTAAGGACTCTATTTCATTCTTCTGTCCCTGGGGGTATCTGTAAGGTCGTAGACTAATAGGATCAGTACCCTCCTTGAGTACTATGGCGTGATCATGGGTTCTCTTAGGAGGTAGACCCGAAGGCATGTCGAAAACGTGCTTAAACTCCTGCAAAACAGCATGTAGCACTGAAGGGATTTCCCCCATATCTAGCTCATCAATTAATTGTTGATCACTTGACATTTGGTTAAATTCTACCAAATACCCTCCACCTTCCTTCTGCAAGGTTCGTATGATGGCTTTTAATGAAATTTTAGTTCTCCCCAGTGAAGGATCTCCCTTAAGTGTTACATGTTCACTCCCCAGCTGAAATTTTAAGGTCTGGGTTTTCCAATTAGTCATTATGGTTCCCAATTTTTCAAGCCATTGAACCCCTAAAATAATATCAGAATTTCCCAAAGGAAGAGGGAGGAAATCCTCAATGACAGTCATACCTGGGAGTTGCAGATTCACTCCTTTGCACAGCCCTGTACCCCGCACGGACTCCCCTGTTCCCAATGAAACACCGAAGGATTTTGTCGGGGTAAGTGGAACGCCCAACGTTTCAACCACCTCCCTCGATATGAAGTTGTGAGTAGCCCCTGGGTCAATCATAACCACTACTTCCTTGCCCAGTATATAGCCCAGCAGCTTAAGAGTGCGAGGGCTCGTGAAACCCATCATCGAGTTGAAGGATATTTCGGGCTGTAGCTCTTCCGCCATTTCTGCATGCGCCATCCCCTCTGTTTGCCCCTCTATATTTAATTCCGTCTCCTCTCCATATTCATCATCCTGTGAACTCAGCACGCTAAGCTCCTTTCGACGACACTTATGGCCAATAAACCATTTTTCGTCGCACCTAAAGCATAAACCCCTCTTTCTCTTCTGTTGGACCTCCCGTTCCGTGAGTCTCCTTATTTCTCTAGGTTTTTGGTTTATGTTTGTGGTAGTGAAGGTTTTGCTTTGGGGTGTGATTTGATTCTGGGTAGCAGTGGGGAAACTCGTGGAGTATGAAGATGAGGGAAAGGTATTTAGGGTCTTTGGGTTATATTTTGTAAAAGGGGTCGTCTGGGTTTGGGCTGAATATTTGTGAGTAGGCCCAATTCTAAGTTTCTCTTCCACTTTTGCCGCCAAGTCCATTGCGTGGTCCAAAGTAATTGGGCGTAGCAATCTTACCTCGGCCCATATTTCCTCCTTAAGGCCATTTATAAATTGTCCCATGGCAATTTCTTTAGGTACACCTTCTAGAGGAGCCAAGAGTTCAATAAACCTTCTGCGATAATCACCCACCTCTCCTACCTGGCGGTTGTTCAGCCATTGCTCTTGGAGTGTACCGGTGGAGGTAGATCGGAACTTCCTCAGAATTAGTCCCTTCATTTCGCCCCAAGTGGTCATAGGATGACGCTTGTCCCATTGATACCAAAATAGCGCGTCACCCTCCAGTGCCACCACCGCAGCCTCCAGCTTGATCTCCTCTGAGAGCCGATAAAACTTAAAGAAACGTTCAGCACGGAGGATCCATTCATCTGGGTTCTCACCATTAAAGGCGGGCATGTCCAGCCTCTTAAACCTCCAATTAGCGTTGTTGCCGTGGTTCAAACCCATTCCCTCTTCTTCATGAATACGAGATTGATTTGGCTAACCCTGAGGTTGTGTCCTAGCATCTGATTCCCCTGACTCAACTTTGAGACGCGAGCGAAGGGCTCCCAACGAGTCACGCACCTCTCGCTGGAAACGCTCCTGGTCCTCGCGGTTGTGCGCCACCTTCCCATCCAACTGCAGCGAAAAGACAGCCAGTTCTCGACGGAGATGTTCAAATAGCTGTTGCTGCTGTTCGACGCGTGAATTAGCTAGGGCATTTGCGATCTCCTCAGCCACGATTGAACGCATCTCCGTCATACCCTGTTCCAGTTGTTCGATTCTCTGCGTCACCGTTGATGGAGCCATCGCCACTGTTCACTGATCGAACGATGCTCTGATACCAGGTTTGTAAAGAATCAAGTAATATATTTTTCTGAAATTAAAATACAAGAAGAAAAGCTGTTTGGTTGCTTGATTATATATCTGTGTAAGTATGAAATAACAAAGATAGTATACCCCACTTCGAGAGGAGGCTCTCTTCGAGGTGAGCAAGCTCAATAACAACTTTTTGATGCCCAATACAATGCATGCATCAGGTATTTAAACAGAACAAGAATAACAACCTACTGACATCACCAGCCAAAATATTAATTAATTAATTCTTACCTGCTCTCTTCCTTGCATATGTGAATAGGACCGGCGGTTTATTGGGCTGGCCCAGTTGAGTCCTTGCATCTACTTTCTAGCATTGTTAGTTTAGTGATATGAGTGAAATATATCAAAATGTAGTCTTTTAGTTATTCGTGTTTTCTTTTTATTATTTTTTTAGCAAACATCTTTTCTTTAAAGTTTCGCGCAACCTTTTGTTTGTTTAGCCTTTTATTAAATCAAAAATTACCGTCAACTTCACCTTTTTCTTGTTCGTGAGATCAAGAGCTCAAATACAAAACCCTCGAAATTTATTAACAAAAATTTCTTAAGTAATGGTAAAAATTCTTCCCAGAAGCCCTTAAATTCCAAGGATCAAGGGTGAAACGTCTTAAAAGGAAGACTAAGCTTAAATCCCAAGAATGGTGGGATTTGGTGAATAAAGGGGATTTGTGAGAGGGATGCAAAGGCATTGTTTTTCATTAACTCAACTTTACATGCTGATGTATTCCCAAGAATTTCAGCGGTACACACCGTCAAAAAAAGCATGGGAAATACTCGAGGAAGAGTATTTGAATGATGGAATGGTGATTAAGGTAAAGTTACAATTTCTTCATCGGGATTTTAAGACTATGGTCATGGAAGAAAGAGAGCCTATACAATAATTCTTGTCTAGAGCGACTCAAATTGTGAGTCAGATGAAATCATATGGTGAAAGTATTAGTTCTGAGATTGTTCCAGCAAAGTGTTAAGTAGTTTCAAAAAACGTTTTGCTCATGTTGCTGTTGTTATTGAAGAATAAAAGGACTTGTTAAAATACACCTTTAATAAATTAATGAATTCTTTATTAGCACACAAAGACAAGATTAACAAGGATCATAAAAAAGTGGAAGAAAAAATATCATGTGAAAGCACAAAGTTCTGAAGAATAGCATTCAGATGAAGGGCCAAATTAAGCAAGTTAAGGTTCTGGTTATGGTCACAGTAGAGGATTAGAGGTGGTTTCAGAGGTAGAGGTCGCAGTCGTGGTAGAGTCTGAGGTAGTCAAGAGTGTTATTATTGTAAGAGGTATGTTCGTGTTGAAGCAAAGTGTAGGAATAAAAATAAAAAGAGAGAAGAGCAAGAGAAAGTTAAAGAGAAAACCAATTTTGTTTAAAATGTTGAAGAGGAAGAAAGCAAGGTCTTCTAATTTATATATCATTGTGTCATGGATATCTTGTTGTATATCAAGATCAGAATATTAAAGTGTGAAACTTATGCAACTTTTTTGATATAGTGTTAGTGTTACATGAGTTATGCTTTTTTTTTTTGGTTAACTTCATTTAAGTGTGTTATTTAGTTCAAAGCTAATTGTTGGTTGTGTAAGAATTTTTGAATTAAAGGGGAGTGTTGAGTTAATTCAACAAATAATCTTAGTTGAATTGTGCAACTTTGAACCAAAGGGGAGTGTTGGAATAATTTTCCACAATAGTTGTCTGTTAGCTATATTTTAAGAGCATAATTTGTTATTTAAGTTTGTATTTCCTCATTAATGGGAGTAAAAAAAAAGTTAGTTGTATGAAAAAGAGAACACAAGCCACTCGCATTCTTATATCATAGAGCATGAAAAACTAGACGGATTAGCTCGAGAAAAATGGTTATTGTGTTAATGTATTTTATGAGTTTTCTTTTAGCCATGAAAATATAGGCTGTTTGAGTGTTATGAAAAAAAGGGTATGTAGTAAGTTGAACTGAAGTTGAAATCTTCTCAAGTGTGAAAGACGTGCTTAACATAGTTAACGTAAAGACAATTTGCAAAGTTGGGTTACTGTCTTGAAGTCTAACACCATGTTTGGATAGCAAATTTAGAGAGAAAAGAAAGGAAAGTAAGGGGAAGGGAGGGAAGGGAAAGGAAGGGAAGAGAATTGGAAGAAAAATAACACTTGTTTGTTTAGGAGGGAAGGGAAAGGAAAGGAAGGGAGATAGAGACTTCCCTTCAAATCATTCCAACTTTGGAAAGATACCTTAACAAAAATACTCTATCCAATCCCTCCAAAACCCTTTCCTTCTATTTTGTTATCCAAACAAGGGATCTTTCATCCCTCCAAATCTCTCCCTTTGTTTTCCCTCCATTTCCTTTTCATCCAAACACACCCTAAGTGCTCATGTTCAAGGTCAAGTATTTGTGGTTATATGTTTGTGTTTGTAATAATGTATTTGATAATCGTCTGTGAAGAGTGATGGTATAACTAATTTTTTTTAAAGTTGAAGAAGAGAACAAGTTCTTCTAATTCTTTGTGTTTCTTTGGTTGGTGTTGTGGGGATCTTGATGTGCAGTATCAAGATAAAAAATGTTTGATTATGCAAATATTTTGAGTTGTGATAGGAGTTAAGTTCAAGTCAAGTATTAATGATCAAATGTTGGTGTTCGTGTTTGTAGTTTTACTAGTTGGAAGAAACATTACTTTTCATGATTGAAAAAAATTCCGACAATACTCGAAGTCTTGGTGTTCAATGTTTGCAAGTCATTCAATAATGTTAAGTAGCATAATGTTTTAACTTTTAAGCAATTGTTGTTAGTATTTTAGTGCTTTTGATTTGTAAAACATAAAATTTTAAATCAAAGGGCAGTGTTGCTTTGTTTTAAAAAAATTATGTTAGCTAGAATCAGATTAGTGGTGGGGTAAGCGTCTACATTTTAGGAGTATTTAGCATAGTGTAAAAATAAGGATACATCGCATCACATTAGTTGTGTTGTAAAGATATAAAAAAATCCATGTTTTGGACCGTATCAAGGCAAATCTTATGGTTTCGATCGATATTTAGGCGTCATAATAAGCGCTTCACTCCCATAACCACTTCACCGTTCCACTATCGTTATTTCATTTTACACTAGGATATTTAGAGGTTTGTTAGTTGAAATAGTTAGATGTATTCGTTCGGGTCATCGAGGCGAGACATGTGTTTTGGGTCGGTTTAAATTCGGATCTTGTGTACACATTGGTTTTTTACATAATTTTAAATTCATTTTGAAGCCAGGTCAAAGTCTGGTTCGGTTATTATATCAGATCGTCATGTTTGTTTTGAACATCTTTAGATTTAGTCATGGGATGAATTCTTTACTTTTAAGTTAGTTAGTAGTTTAGTTTCTTTTCAAGTTAAGCATTGTGTTCAGTTTTTTCTATAGTAAAGAGAAATTAATAATATTTTGAACCTAACTCCTTCCATCAAACTCAAAACTTGCATTATTAAATAGTATGATCTTGATATTGCACAACAAGATCCCCCACAACACCAACAAAACAAAAAAAAAAAAAAAAAAAAAGAAGAGCTTGCTCTCTTCCGCTTCGACCTTTTGAGCAAAATTAGTTTGCTCTTTTGTTGCTCACGTTGTTTATCCCATCAAACTTCACAAATGGTTGTCAAATTCACTATTACCAATACAAACATATAACCAAAAACAACCTCTTATCACAACTTTCACACTTATAAGGATTGCAATTTTACCTCAACTTACTAAATACTCTCTTTCTTTTTCATAACACTCAAACCACCTATCTTTCATGGCTAAAAAGGAACCCAAAATACATCAACACAATAACCATTATTATTATGGTCCAACATTTTCTAATTTTTTCTCTCTTACTTAACTTGACAAACTCTTCAAACCACCGGACACAAACATACTAACAACAATTATAATTTACTTTCACACATGCAAATCCTTTACCTTTGACATTTGCAATGACTTCTAATTCTATTTTGCCTTGTGAGGACCCAACTTGAAATACTGTTGTACTACTCATTCAAGAACTCACAAAACACAATGATTAGTAAGGCAACAAATTTTTTAAAAAACCTGTGATTGGTTTTGTATATCTCACTTAAATTTGTTTTTCTACGGTGTTTGCATCACTCAAAGAATTAGAGGAAAGAAGTATTCTTTTGCCTAGGATCTAACGTGATGTTTCAATACCATGTTAATTTTATAAGACAAAAAAACATGAGAAAATATGAATCAAAAGTTCACATTTTGATTTATTTCACTCACATCACAAATGTGACAATCAAGTCATTTTTGTAGTTGAAAGAAACAAAACTAACAATGCTAGATAATAGGATCATTAACCAATTACCAACTTACCATTTAGACCATAATCCCAGTTAACAACTAACATCCTATAACATATTACCCATAAATCTTATCGACTCCTACAAACAACGAACACTAATGTGAATAAAAATTAGGCTCCTAAAAGATAGTTAACAAACAACCACTAACTTTGAACCATTATTCCAACATTTTGGTTATTATGAGTCAAATTTAGTTTCTTAATTAGTAGTTTTTATTGTTTTTAGTGGGTATGTAAGTAGGTTAAATGGTGTTTGTAGAACAAATATAAATTCCTATTTTTTATTGATAGTTGCTTTTTAGT
Organism: Amaranthus tricolor; assembly: GCF_026212465.1. Taxonomy (NCBI): domain Eukaryota; kingdom Viridiplantae; phylum Streptophyta; class Magnoliopsida; order Caryophyllales; family Amaranthaceae; genus Amaranthus; species Amaranthus tricolor. The sequence continues at coordinate 20,486,861 of NC_080050.1, read as the reverse complement.
TTGTTTATAAAAGTTGTTTTGATGTATTCTTTAGGTGTGCAAAGATAAATAAAGTTAGTAGTAGTTGAGTAAAGTTCTCCATTAAAGCATCAGGTTAGATCCTAGGCAAAAGAATATTTCTTTCGCTATTCACTTGTGTAAATGCAAACATAGTAAAAAAAAAAACGCAAAATTAAGTGAGATACAAATCAATTGCAATTTTCTTTGGAATGTTTGTTGCGTCACTAATTATTGTGTATTTTGAGAAAAAATGAAGAACCAAAAGACATTTGTGATGTGTGAAATATATCAAATTGTTGTCTTTTGGTTATTATATATTGAGGGATAATGGAATTGGTTTGAACCTAATTAGAGGAGAGACCTCAAATGATTGTCGTATCTCTGTGTTGGAGAGTTGTTTAATACTCAGTAGATCTGAACAAGCACCGACCTGATACCACCCCAAATCGACCCAAATTGACATTTTAATTACGCAAGCACAAATATGGAAAAGTAGCCAACCTCTCATTCCATATCCGAATTTCGATCAAACACCTGTCTGAACACCTCTGCTATTAGAGTTGAGGGGGTTATTTATTGGTGCGACTCACCGAGTTCCTCATTTTATGGCTATTTCAGGTCACATTCCATTACATTGGGTATAATGAATCAGGTCGCCGTATCGACAGTACATACTTGCAGGGTTCTCCTGCCAAAATCAGGATGGGCACTAATGCACTAGTGCCAGGTGAGAGATTTAAAATTGTTTACACAATAGCGTCCGAAAAATATTTCTAACAGAAAGGTCTTGAGACAGGATTTGAGGAAGGAATACGTGACATGAAACCCGGGGGTAAAAGAAGAATCATCATTCCTCCAGAGCTTGGACCACCGGTTAGTACATAATTGCCTTAAGTGACTCTTCCTGTTTCTTTTTCTGCCTATGATTGCCTGATTGAGCAACACAAGCTAAACTGTTATTTGTATCTGATGCGACATATTTTAGCTATCCATTTTCCCAGCTCGGCCTTTTATTGAGTGATCTGATACATGTTATCTAATATGGATTGCGGCACTAGTCTCATGATTAGAGTAACGTGTTGATTGAAGTGTCAAAATTGGTCTTCTCATATAGGAAAATTAGACGATTATTTGATGCTCAGGAGTCGAGATGTGATTGATAAGCCCACATAGAAAAACAATAACAAAAAACTGTCCGACATGCGAACCCTGTCCCCAACGGAAAAAGGCCCAGAAAAGGCCGAGAATCCCAATATTTGGGTGTAGTTGATCAGCCAACACAAAAAACAGTAGTTATAGTTAAGGCCGAGAATCACTTGTATTCCCTTATGTGAACTTAGGGGGTGTTTGGCAAAATAGTTTATTACGCAATTTTAACTTATTTTGATGCAAATAGAGGATTGGGTGGTCAAACCATCTAATGTTAATATTTGGTAAATTAGTTGGTTGAAACAACTTATTACTATAATACTTTGAATAAGTTATTTTTTAACAAGTTGCTCATAGCAGCGGTTCAAAATCAGCTTGTCAAACAAATTAATAAAACCAGTTGATCAAATTAGCTACTATAACGTTTGCCAAAAGCTCCTGAAATCTTTTACACTTCAATCTTCATATGGCCTTACAGTTCTGGTAGCTATTCATTGTCCTGATCGACCTTACCTTGTGTTTGATTGCAGGTTGGACCTTCAACGTTTTTCAGTGCCAAACAGTTCGAGGTTTTTGATGTGGAACTGCTGGGTGTCAAAGATTGTCAGAGGAGAACCATTGGATTCTACTCGGATGTTATCTGCGATTGAATACAGAGAGAGGGAGAGGTTGATGTCTCAATTTTGGCTTATTGAATTAGCATCAACCTTTTAGAGCTCAGCTGTACACTGATGTGCTTTCTTCTACCCTAAAGCATTAAAGAATTTAGTTAGCACAACTTCAACTCTCCAAACCATTTTTTTTACGAATAATGATAATGAAATTTGTTTGTCAATTTATCAAAAAAAGGCGCATAAATAGTTGAATAATCATGGACATCTCGATGTAGGCCACCACACACGTAACAAGCTCGTTAGCCAATTTGTTTTTTGAATTTGTATTTTGATCAAAATGGCTCAATACTATCCAAAATTGTTAATAGATGCTTTTATTGATCTGCCATTTCCGAAAAGATTAATGATATTTGATATATGAATATATGCTCTTATTTGATAAAAATTTCTTCTAATCAATATCTGATATATGAATTAGTGGTTTGACATAAAATATTTTTGGTAAAATACATTTTTCAAAATTATTTTATTAATGCCAAAATATATTTGTTACATTTTTCGTAAAATTACTTTATTATTAAAAAATGTAAATGATAACTAATTTTCAAGGAGAAACAAAAAATAATATAGTCATAATTTTTATTGAATATGTGGTAAACCGAGAAAAGCATTGGGTTAGATGAAAATCAAAATGAGAATTTTGGTGAATATTGTGTAAATGTATTTAATCCAACTGAAATAAGATTTAATTTTCAAATATCACGTAATGTTAAGTATCTAATATTACATCCTGATCCAAGTGTGCGTGTGAATTGCAGAGTTTAAACGCAAAAATCGAACCGTGACTCAATTTTGGGAATATTCCAAGACTAACAACAGCGTCTTGACAAGAGCTGGACTACCAGGCCTCTTCTCAATACAACCCCGATGCTTTCCTTTGAACAATCAATGGAATGCTCCGTGTTCTTGGATAGTATGAAGTGTAATCTTGAAGACTGATCAAGGGTTTACACGTTCATGAAGGGCAAACTGGCCCTAAGTAACCCAATTGCAAGCAATTGAAAGAGAAAAAAACACTTAGTGTAATTTCTGAATTTTATTTGAAAATCAACTTGTTCTTTACAATGAATAAATCCCCTATATATAGGATTACTCTACATGATCAAAGAAAGGAAGAAAACACACGTTTAGGCAACTATCATAACGGTCATATTGCCCTCATGACTTACACGTGCATATTTAAAACAACAAAACAGAAACAGAATATCAGCCTTCTTGCCAATGCTAAGCTGTCGACTGCACGACCTTCCTCCTCGTTTTCTGTGTGCTTCCTTTGACTATAAGGAGGACTCTTGGGCCTTGGTAGCAAGGTCCATGTGGGGAGATTCCAAATCTACCCTCCACATCCTCCCATGAGCTCGGGTTTCGTCTGGGCGGGCCTGCCAAGGTGGCCTGGTCAGTGAGGTTGGTCAGACTGAGCTGCTGGTCTAATTGCTTCTGTTCTTCAGCTGTTGCTATCTTCTTTTGTTGGTCTGATGTTTTACTCGTTTGTATCTGTTCTTCCATGATTAAATTATCATTACTTTGTTTGTCTTTGCTTTCATTACATTCAGAATCCAAGAGTGAATTACCAAGTGCAGCAACAGGAACAACGGAAACATCAGGGTAGTTCCTATTGTTGTTGCTTTTGTTGTCTCTATCTTTGCTATTGCTTCTTGGCTCTTTTGGGCCTATGTTACCACCTTCATCTGAGCCTATTTGATTTGGCTCAATCCCCCCTTCTTGAAAAGGAATTGCCTTCAATTCCAAGTCCGTGTAGTAAGGTGCCAAGTCTCCAATATTGAATGTGGGTGAGACACCATAGCTGCTGGGCAAATCCACAGTATATGCATTTTCTCCTGCCTGGGCGATGATTTTGAAGGGACCATCTGCTCGTGGCTTGAGTTCGTTACTTCTATGCTTGGGAAATCGATCTTTTCGTAGATGCACCCACACATAATCTCCAACCTTGAAGCTTCTTGCCTCCTTGAATCCCTTGTCTGCTTTGTGCTTATGCTTTGTATTGGCTTGCACTACGTTGTTTTGTACTTGAGCATGAATTTTTTGTGCTTCAAAAATTTGTTTCTCCGCATTCCAAGCTCCTCGTTCCTGCAATGGTACACAAACTAAAGTAGTAGGAGTCATAGGATTAAAGCCATACACACATTCAAATGGTGAGTACTTGGTAGTTAGACTAGGACATCTATTATATGCAAATTCAGCATGGGCTAATTTTTCATCCCAGTCCTTGGTGTTTTTCTTAATTAATGTCCTTAAAATATTTCCCAATGTCCTATTTGTTACTTCTGTTTGGCCATCCGTTTGAGGATGGTATGCCGTGCTGAACAACAACTTAGTACCCAACATAGTCCATAAACTAGTCCAAAAAGTGCTTAAGAACTTTGAGTCCCTATCACTAACAATGCTTTGAGGTATGCCATGTAATCTAATGATCTCATGAAAGTACAATTTGGCTATATGCTTAGCATCACTAGTCTTATTACACGGTATAAAATGTGCCATTTTTGAGAATCGATCAACTACAACCATTATGGCATCCTTTCCCCTTGCTGTTCTAGGTAGGGCCACTATGAAATCCATACTTACATGTTCCCATGGGTGACTAGCAACAGGGAGGGGCCTATATTCACCCTTGTGAAAGGTTAGTTTAGCCCGCATGCAAACTTCACATCGCAAAATGTGTTTACTCACTGTGCCTAACATCTTAGGCCAAAAAAAATGTTGTGCTAGCATGTCTAATGTTTTCTGAATTCCAAAATGCCCTGCTAATGTGCCCTCATGTATTTCTTTGACTAAGATGTTCCTTAATGGTGATCAAGGTATGCACAATCTATTGTTTTTAAACAAGAATCCGTCTTTAATGTAGAAAGGTCCCTGTGGCCCTTGTGTGCACTCAGCATACAAATCCTTGAAATCAGGATCCTCAAGGTATAAAGGCTTAATCATCTCAAAACCTAGAACTTTGGCTTCTAATATAGCTAACAAATGATATCTTCTACTAAGAGCATCAGCTACAATATAAGCCTTTCCCGCCTTATACTTAGCTAAAACATGAAGGATTGAAGGAATTCTACCCACTTGCCATGTCTAGAGTTCAGCTTACTTTGTCCATTGATGTGCTTAAGTGATTCGTGGTCTGAGTGTAGAATGAAAGGTTGAAATTTCAGGTAGTGTGACCATATTTCTAATGCCCTTACTATAGCGTAAAACTCTCTATCGTAGGTAGAATAGTTAAGTCTAATCCCACTTAGTTTTTCACTAAAATAGGCAACAGGTCTCCCCTCTTGGATTAACACAGCCCCGATCCCTTTTTCACTAGCGTCACACTCAACCTCGAAAGTTTTGGTGAAATCAGGTAGTCTCAAAATAGGTGCCTTACACATCATCTCCTTAATCTGCTCAAAGGCTATCTGTGCCTCAGTGGTCCATTCAAAAGTGCCCTTCTTTGTGCATTCGGTTAAGGGTGACATGATGGAGCTAAAATTCCTAATAAATCTTCTATAGAAAGATGCTAACCCGTGAAAAGATCTTTCTTGTGTAATGGATGTAGGTGTAGGCCAAGTACTAATTGCTTCTACCTTTACAGGGTCTACCTTAATTCCTTCCTTTCCAATTACAAATCCTAGAAAATTTACTTCAGTCATCATAAAAGCACATTTTTCTAGTTTTCCATAAAGTTGTTGTTTCCTTAAAACCTCAAACAATCTCCTAAGGTGCTCAAGATGTTCACTTACAGTTATGCTATAGATCAAGATGTCATCTAGGTATACTACCACAAATTTTCCAAGAAAAGGTCTCAACACCTCGTTCATTAGCCTCATGAATGTGCTTGGAGCCCCAGTCAACCCAAAGGGCATCACCATCCACTCATATAGTCCATATTTGGTTTTGAATGTTGTTTTCCACTCATCACCTTCTCGCATCCTTATCTGGTGATAGCCACTTCTAAGATCGATCTTGCTAACCCAGCATGCCCCTGCTAATTCATCTAGCATGTCATCTAGTCTAGGCATAGGAAACCTATATTTAACAGTAATGTTATTCACACTTCTGCTATCTACGCACATTCGCCATGATCCATCTTTCTTAGGGACTAATAGTGTAGGAATAGCGCATGGACTTAGACTCTCCCTTACATATCCCCTGGCTAACAACTCCTCCACCTGTCTTTGTAACTCCTTTGCCTCAGTAGGGTTTTGTCCTGTAAGCTGGTCTATTTGGTATAGGTGCCCTTGGTATCAAATCTATTTGGTGTTCAATTCCCCTTATGGGTGGTAAGCCTTGGGGTAAATCATCTGGAAAGACATCTTGGAATTCCTTTATTAATTTTTGCACAGATGGGTGAACGGGTGTGTGTGTGTGAGGTGACTCCTTAGTGAACATTATAAACACTGTGTTCCCTAGTTTCAGCTCTCGGTCACATTCTTTCTTCCTATTAGATGTGTAGGAGATGGTTTGGTCTTAGTAGGAGGTATGGCTTTGTGAGAGGTAGTGGCATCAACTCCTTAGTCTTACCCTCGTGTCTTCGGGAATACACATTGGTGAAGCCATTGTGTATGGTTTTCCTGTCGTGTTGCCATGGTCTCCCTAACAATACATGACAAGCATCCATGGCTAAAACATCGCAAAGCACTTGGTCGTGGTATGTGCCTATGCCAAAACTAACCAAACATTGTTTACTAACCGCATTCCTCGTACTATCATCTGACCACCTTAGCTTGTAAGGTCGAGGGTGAGGTCTAGTGGTTAATCCCAAGGTTTTGACTAGTTTGTTCCCGATCTTACATTTTGTTTGAAAAATGTTCTCTCTTTGGTATGAATTCTTGACCTGTGGGACCATGTGAAGGTTTCTCCTGATCAACAGATTGTGAAGCTCCTCCTCGGGGTAAACATGCTCTATATCTCCCTCCTCCTCACTTTCCTCAGTAGTATTCTCCTCCATTCTTTCCATATATCCATAGCTATTCACTTTAAAGGACCCCTCATACTCATCCTCGAGTGTGGGTGGTAACTTGACTTCCTCTCTTTCTCCTATGTGCACTAATATAGCTCGTGGTCCCTTTCTACTGTGAATCTCATCCCATTCCCGTTGTGTGAAGGCTCGTGCATTAGGGCAATTTCTTTTGTAATGGCCATGCCCGTGACACTTAAAACACATGACATCCTTAGGGTTCACTTCCTTCTCCTTTGCTGTAAGCTGCCTCTCTGTTTGAGAAGCCATACGTGTACTGTAAGGCTGTGTAGTGCTACTGGGAGGAAAATGTGAAACTGTTCTACTGCTAACAGATGGGTATTGTGCTGTTTTCTGTGCAGGTGACTTAAAGCTATTGTTAAACGTGTGTGTAGGTTGTGTAGCTCTCCTCCTTGCTGTCTTCTCAAGTATCAACGCACTTTTACACGCTCCCTCATAAGTCAGATTCTGCATCACCTTAATTTTTTCTTTCAAATCTTCCCTTAACCCACTTAGAAACCTTCCAACTTTCATTTCTGCTGGTTCATCTATTCCACACAAGACTGTCAACCTCTCTCCCTCTTGGATATAATCTGAAACTGATCTAGACCCTTGTCTTAAATTGCTCCAACTGGTGTATAATTGTTGCCTATAGTTGTGTGGAATGTACTTCCTCCTAAGGTGCTTCCTAAGCTTCTCCCAAGAGTTGATTTTTGAGCTATTCTCTCGTTTTCTTTGCCTCTGCAAACCCTCGAGCCAGGTTGCAGCCAGCATGGTCAACTTCACCTTAGCTATTTTATATTGTTGGTCTGGGGGTGTATCCTTAAATTCAAAGTAACGTTCTACCCCTTTCTCCCACTCAATGTATACCTCTGGGTCATGTGAGGTGCCATCAAACTCATGTACATCTACCCTTATGGTCTTGTCCTCCCTCGCATTTTCAGTGTTAGGGTTTGGGTGGAAATGTTGAGAGTGTTGTAACTGTTGTTGGTGTTGTTGTACAACATTCTGTAGTGCAGTGACAGCCAAACTTAGTTGATTTACAGTGCTTACTAAGGTTGCAAATTCCTCACTGTGTGCCATAGTGTTCTATATGAATGCAAACACACACAGATATACCAAGAAGAAGAAATGAATGCAGCAAACTGTTCTAATCACAACAATAATCAAATGCTGAGTATTCTGTTCTGTGTACACAATGCTTTTAAATTGAAATAGTAGCGAACAGTTTGCACTTTAGATGAATTTGCTAATGAGAATTTTTTAGTTATCTATTTATTACAGCCAAATATGCGCAAAGGAACAAAAAGAAACTTCAATCGTGCACAGCAAGATCACAAAAAAAATCAGAATTGAAGAACTGTTCTTCTGTGATGGTATTACAGTGCACAGCCACAATCAATTTGTAAGTAAAATACGATGATGATGTGAATGCAATCTTCTATTTACCAAAATGAATTTAATCAATTGAATTTTATACAGAAATGAAGAATGAAATCGCCAAAATGCAGAAACTCCTTAAAGAACTGGGTTCTTTAGGGTTTCAGAATACTCTTTGTGAGTATTGGGCAATGAACGCACCAATTATCAATCAAATTCAAATGAAATGCATCGAATTATATCCAGGAACATTAATTCATGAAGTAATTAAACAAAAGGAAGAAAAACAACCGGAATTGCAGAGATTTGCCACTGAATCGAACACGAACAGAAAAATCGCCCTCTTTTCTGAATTTTAATTTCTCTGATCATTCAGTCATGATATTGAGAATTCGTCTTCACAGATGAATGAGGATGATATTCAGGCCCTAGACGTTCTTGCTCTGATACCAATTGATCCAAGTGTGCGTGTGAATTGCAGAGTTTAAACGCAAAAATCGAACCGTGACTCAATTTTGGGGATATTCCAAGGCTGACAACAGCGTCTTGACAAGAGCTGGACTACCAGGCCTCTTCTCAATACAACCCCGATGCTTTCCTTTGAACAATCAATGGAATGCTTCGTGTTCTTGGATAGTATGAAGTGTAATCTTGAAGACTGATCAAGGGTTTACACATTCATGAAGGGCAAACTGGCCCTAACTAACCCAATTGCAAGCAATTGAAAGAGAAAAAAACACTTAGTGTAATTTCTGAATTTTATTTGAAAATCAACTTGTTCTTTACAATAAATAAAACCCCTATATATAGGATTACTCTACATGATCAAAGCAAGGAAGAAAACACACGTTTAGGCAACTATCATAACGGTCATATTGCCCTCATGACTTACACGTGCATATTTAAAACAACAAAACAGAAACAGAATATCAGCCTTCTTGCCAGTGCTAAGCTGTCGACTGCACGACCTTCCTCCTCGTTTTCTGTGTGCTTCCATTACTCTTGGGCCTTGGCAGCAAGGTCCATGTGGGGAGATTCCAAATCTACCCTCCAGATCCTCCCATGAGCTCGGGTTTCGTCTGGGCGGGCCTGCCAAGGTGGCCTGGTCAGTGAGGTTGGTCAGACTGATCTGCTGGTCTGATTGCTTCTGTTCTTCAGCTGTTGCTAGCTTCTTTTGTTGGTCTGATGTGTTACTCGTTTGTATCTGTTCTTCCATGATTAAATTATCATTACTTTGTTTATCTTTGCTTTCATTACATTCAGAATCCAAGAGTGAATTACTAAGTACAACAACAAGAACAACAAAAACATCAGGGTAGTTCCTATTGTTGTTGCTTTTGTTGTCTCTATCGTTGCTGTTGCTTCTTGGCTCTTTTGGGCCTATGTTACCACCTTCATCTGAGCCTATTTGATTTGGCTCAATAAGTGTTTTTTTCTCTTTCAATTGCTTGCAATTGGGTTAGTTAGGGCCAGTTTGCCCTTCATGAACGTGTAAACCCTTGATCAGTCTTCAAGATTACACTTCATACTATCCAAGAACACGAAGCATTCCATTGATTATTCAAAGGAAAGCATCGGGGTTCTATTGAGAAGAGGCCTGGTAGTCCAGCTCTTGTCAAGACGCTGTTGTCGGCCTGGGAATATCCCCAAAATTGAGTCACGGTTCGATTTTTGCGTTTAAACTCTGCAATTCACACGCACACTTGGATCACATCCTTTATAGTTTAATTAACCCTACCGTACATTATATCAACATCATTATAGTTCAACTAAAAAATTAATAGATCACATTATATTTAATTTGTTGAATACATGGTAGACTGATTAAAGTAAAGGATTAGATGAAAAGCGAACTCCAACGACTAAAAGAGTTAATTATCAAGATCACGTAATTATATTAATAGTATCCAATATTACATCTTTTATAGTTCCACCCCAATTAGAAATGATTATTAGTTATATTATAGCAATAAACTATATATGAATGATAAAAGATGATTATTTATTGACGTTGAGTGGTAGAGGCCGATAGAGGATGGCCACCGGACACGACCTTGTTTCAGCGACCGGAGTAGAAGAAGAAATGCATGAAGGACACATTGAGAGGGTTGTTGGTTGTTGATGAGAGGTAGAAGCCTTTAAAGCCCTTAGTTTTTGCACTTCCTTTTCCAGCTTCTTATTCTCTTCGCTTAACTTCTCACAATATCTTCTAAAGTACTCGCAATCCACTTCTATTTGTTTCAACTTTGTCCTGAATGTTTTTTTACACATCATTATTCATAGTCGTTCAACTCTATATTTAGGTTGTCACACACTCACATTGTACCAAGTATTGGAACTAAATGGTGGTAATGAAAATGATTTATAGTATAAATTTTCGTCAAAAATTTCATGTCTTTCCATGGTAATGAAACTTTGATAAAAAAAAAGTTATATATATATATATATATATATATATATATATATATATATATATATATATATATATATATATATATATATATATGTATGTATGTATGTATATATATATGTATGTATATATATATATATATATATATATATGTATGTATATATATATGTATGTATATATATATATATGTATATATATATATATATATATATATATATATATATATATATATATGTATATATATATATATGTATGTATATATATGTATATATATATATATGTATATATATATATATATATGTATATATATATATATGTATGTATATATATATATATATATATATATATATATATATATATATATATATATATATATATATATATATATATATATATATATATATATATATATATATGTATGTATATATATATATATATATATATATATATATATATATATATATATATATATATATATATATATATATATATATATATATATATATATATATATGTATGTATATATATATATATATATATATATATATATATATATATATATATATATATATATATATGTATATATATATATATATATGTATATATATATATATATATATATATGTATATATATATATATGTATGTATATATATATGTATATATATATATATGTATATATATATATATGTATATATATATATATATGTATATATATATATATATATATATATATATGTATTTATTATTTGAAGGAAATAATTTCCAAGGAATATAAATTTTATGCGGTAATTAAATTTTAATGTAAATCAAAGGAATGCTATAATTGATTAAATCATGACTCAAAATTTGTACTCAATTTTATGTTTTGTCTACGGTATCAATCTAAGTTAACTAGTATTGGTCTAAAATATAATATTTTATTGTGTTTATGCAAATGGTTAAAAAATAAAAGAACTAAATAATTGTTGTACGTAAAACATGTTATATAACTAAATAAACAAACTAAGCAAAATATACATTACAAACTCATGAAGTGCCAGCAAAACGACATGTTAGAGAGAGTTTATGAAAAAACCTCCTTTTATACAAAATCATCAGTCCTTCTAGTGCATTTGTTATTATTCTCGTTAAATATGAATATTTTCAAATCATTCCGGTTAGTTATTTGAGATATTTCATTTAGTTTACCTTTTAAAATTAAAAAAAATTATTTATAATGAATTGACTTATTTATTCTTAAAAAAACCTAATTTATTTTATGGAACTCAACAAAATTAAACCTAACAATATTTTTCAAATATGGAAATAAACTAATTGCAATTAATAACTTTTTAATATAATAGTATTATATCTAGGTAAACTAAGCTTTGTTGATGAAAATTGATTTAGCTAATTACAACGTATTATTATTGATAAAAACTGATTTCTACAGGTAAAAACTATACCCTACTATATAACATAACTAATGCTTACTCCGTAATTAAAGTTAATTTACATTGAATAAAACTCATATATAAAAATATTAACAAAATTCATATTCCATATAAAAAAAGCTCTCACCAAATAATAAATATAATAATAGTGATTAGAAACAGAGACAAAATATAATAAATTTTTTGGACATAGAATTAAATTAAAATTAAAGTTGTCCACCACAATTTTAAAAAAAAAATGTACCTTTCCTAATCATTTACTACTCCTACTATTATCTGAGATATAATAACATTTAAATACATGTTTCCATTTTGATGGAGTTATTGCTCAGCATTCATTGGACAAACTATAACGTACCACAAATAAAGTTACTTATACTTCTATTCTAACGCGTATTTAGGAATTAAGTCATTTAAATTCTATTAAATTTCTTACCTTGCTTCAACATAATTAATACTCTTATGTTATTTTGATATTTTTAGTAATATGGTGTAAATTTGAAGGGACAGAGAAAATATATTTTGTTAAATGAAAAATAAGAAGAAAAGTTTATCTTATTGGTTGGCGAATAAATATGTAGTTTTAAATAAAAAGAAAGATAAAGAAAATTTATTCAACCCAACAATATTTTCACGTGCATGATGATCAATATCAATTTTAAGATTTGGATTTACAATTATTTTAAATGGATTAATCAAATAAAAGCATGTTTAAAATATTTAGGGTTACCTTGCTCTTCTATTTTGAAACCATACTTCTACTTGTCTTGGCCGTAACTTCACTTGTTTTGCCAATGCCATCTTTTGCTTCTGAAGTAATTAAGGCACACAAATTCATATATCGGGTAAAACAACAATTGATGATTGATCAATTAAAATTATATAAGAGCACAAATATACTTCTATTCATCAGAATATCCGTCATGATTCTACCTTAAACTCATCCCCACTAAGTCATCACATCATAGAGATCATTTTTTTTAATTGATTATTTTAGAATTATAAGTAATTACTTGAAAAATTAACCATTTTAAAATTACAAACGATCGCTTTAAGATTATATATGATCACTTCGAGACTATAAATACCCATTAAATCAATCTAATAAAAATAATTTTATTGTTAGATGGTCTCTAATTTATCAAACCCCTCAAACTTAAAAGTACCATTGCCAATCTATATTTTCTTTCTAAATTTTTTTAAAATTAATAATGTAAGTTGACTTTGTTTGTAAAAATACTTCCATTTAAATATAGAATAACTGTTACCAATATATATATATATATATATATATATATATATATATATATATATATATATATATATATATATATATATATATATATATATATATATATATATATATATATATATATATATATATATATATATATTTTCAGTGAAAACCAAGTTTATATGATAATTAATTTTCATAATAAAAATGTGTTACTTTTTTACAGAAAATGTGTTAGACAAAAAAAATATTACTTTTGTTTTAAAAAAAAGCTGGTACTTGTTAGCAGAAAAAAGTTTTACTTTCAGATAAAAATATTTTTCTCAAAAAAATAAACATATTTCAATGTAACACGTTTTTTTCCGAAAAGTAACATCTTTTTCTGAATGTGTTTTAGAATTTTTTTCTTAAAGTAATACATTTTTGCCTAATAGTATCATAAAAAAGACTATCACCTTTTTGCCTAAAAGTAACACTTTTTTTAAGTAAAAAATAACAGTTTTTTGTCATGCAGATTGGTTCTATATATATATATATATATATATATATGAGAGGAATCCATTGAGAAGGGGAAAATGAGAAGGGTAAAAAGGACTCTACACCCTTGATTTCATTAAAATAAAAAAAATCTAATGTCACGATTGAGCCAATAAAAACTCATGATTTTAAAATTTTAAAATCCTTCTTATTTAATCCTATATATATATATATATGGATTGATATGGATTGATGAAATCTGATTGTTAAATTTTGATAACAAAATTTTTAAATTAATCTATTTAAAACAACATATATGAATATGAAAGGTGTTTAGCTACTCATAATAAAAAAAAATTTGAAGCAATTTGACAAATGTTATTTGTTTTGTTTAAATAATACTCCCTCCTATTTATCTTAAGTGTCCCATTTACTTTATGCACTCTATCCAATGTACTTATTCAATCCTTAATAAATCGAGTTATGTATAATTAAAAATTATAAAAAGTTGATATTAATAATCTTTACATCAAAACGAATCAAATAAGATCCCACATGACTATGTTTTAACTTATAGATTAATAATAAAATGCAATTTAAGAGTGATAAATGAACAGTGTCTCAAAAGTAAATGGGACACCTAAGCTGAATAGGAGGGAGTACTATAAAGGAATAATAAAACCGACCAATAAGATTATGATAATATATAAATGAAGAAATAAATAAGAGAAAAAACAAACTGTATTGAGGATAGTGTGTTCCCTAAAAGCTTGTTCCAACACCATGATTTGTGCCTTGCCAAGTCTAAGCTTTTTTCTATGATCACTGCAGCTGCCACCACCATTACCGCCTTTGTCTTCGTCACTCGTCATTTCACCACCATTAAATTTAAAATCACCCAAATGTTTTCCGGTTGCAGTACTTGATATGTTGCTGTTTGGTGAGACTACTACTTTGCTTGTTATTTCCAAATCCACCAGTAATGGTGGTTTTATTTCAATCCCAACCTTATTAATTTTTGGCACCATCATTATTGCTTTTTCATAATTTGCTTTTTGCTTTTTTGGTTTTTCTTCATCTACAAAAACATTAACATTCGAGTTAACTTTTATTGTACGTCTCATATGTAGATTAAATAATATAAAAGTATAAATTATAAGAATTAAATCTTTTGTTTAAGGTTGTCAGTATCATACAAGAGTAACTGACTATTATAAGCATGCATATCGAACATGGGTATATGCATTGAGACATATATAAGATATGGTCTCTAGTATAGCTTAATTTATTCATTTATTTATTTATTGCATGAAAGAAAATGCATGAAAATTATTGAAAACACTTAGAATTTAGACATAGATAAAGAAACTTGATCCAAAAAAATAAATTAAATAGATAAGGAGAATAAACCTGTTAGAAATTGGGGCTCCCTCTTGCATATAATAGGTTTGTGATGATCAAGATGTATGATTGGTGGTTTCAAGCTTAAACTCAAACCCCAAAATTCGTGGTTTATTTCTTGGGCCATATGTTTCTCTTTGTACACTTTCTCTCTCTAGGTCTAGTGTAACAATAACAAAAAAAATGGAGCAAAGTAAGATAGGAGTATTTATGTATCAGATGAGAAATGAGAAGGGGAGCATTCAATCATGAGTCAAAGTTGGTGAATTTTGGCAAGTTATGTTTCTTGTTTGGGTGCTCTAATCATAAAGAATGTGGCAAACTGTAATAATAATACATGTTTCTCATTCTTTTTTCTCTTATTACATGCATCATCCTCCCTTTTCCCTTATATTAATTTCATACTTTTTTAAGTGTGAAATCAATTCTAGTTTTTTGTCAATTTTTAAATTTTGAGATAATATTTCTTTGTTAAAGACTTAAAGAATAAAAATCGATGATTTTTTTTATAAGAAAATATTTTTCATGATAAAGAATTTTTTTTAAATATATTAATGATACAATATTTTAGAAAGAAAAACTCGTTTACTTTTGGATGATCTGAATTCGACCCGAATCAGACACGATTCAAACTAAATCGGATACGATCAAAATCGAAAATAAAGGTACACGAAAGCAATCCGACTAAAAATAAACCGGCTTGAAACACGCACACTAGATAATTTTGACGCTCTATTTACAGATAACACAAAAACACCTTTCATTTGATTTTGAAATGTAAAAACACTATTATGGATTAATATTAATAATATGATATCATAGGTTTTAAAATCTTCGCCTTAATTTCATTCTTTATTTGTTTGGTTTTATGTGAACATCGTCCAATATATATTCCATTAATTGATAGTTTTAAATATATATATATATATATATATATATATATATATATATATATATATATATATATATATATATATATATATATATATATATATATATATATATATATATATATATATATATATATATATATATAATTTGGTATTATCATATAAAGTACTTTTAGTATGGGGATGTCAGTCAGCATGATATATAGAATTCTATGTGATAGCCATAAGTAAAACTACATAAATTAAGTATACAATACTTGTCGGTTCTTATAATATTTATATTTTAAAATTACAGTTATATAAAAATACAGTTTGTTAAAGAAAATTTAATAATATGGTGAGATAAATTTGAAGAAGTTATCATCACAATTTTGGAGATTAAAACATTGATATTATTATGATATAAAAATAAAAAAAGGAAGATGAAGAGTTGAATAACGTTATTTATCTTTTTAGAAGAGTAGAAAATGAATGATAAATCATAATATAAGTGATTTAATGATGAAGTAGTCCTACTAAATGGTTTTAATGTAAGGGGGTTTGGAAGTAGGATATGTAATAATTTGGGGAGTTAAATTCCAAGTCAAAAAGAGTAAATTAGATGTTCAAAGTTTGTAAGTTACAATGGTAGAAGTAGTAAATAGTATTAGTAGTAGTTGGTGCGAGATATTGAGATTGGGGAATGGACTAAGGATTGGTTTTATAGAAGGAAACAAATTCAATGTTAATGCTCTTATTCAAAGCTATAAATAATTCACTGTTTCAAAGATCCAGACAACCTTAAATCCCGGATGATTTCTTTCAGATTTTAGGAGTTTCATTATCATAATTACCCCTCCATCTGTTTTATTTTGTTGGATATCTTTAGAAAGAGATTGACATTGAGTTCGAATCGAGTTTAAATCGAATTCTTACTCGGATCTTAATTTTAGGGTTGGGTTTAGGGATGTATATGGGCTCAATTCTCTATTGATCTCGCCCCTAATTTTAAGGTTTGAGTCTACCTTTTTGAGATCAAATGAATTTGAGTTCGAGTCCTGATCCAAAAAATTAAATGGGTTTAGGTCTGAGTCTAAAGTCGTCTTTAGACTCAGACCCGATTCAAACTCTCTCTATGGACCTATTCAACACGCTCTAAACTTGATTCATGATCATCCTTAATTTGAACCCTTACAACCCTTAAATTTAAATAACTAGTATTGAACTCCTAAGCAAGGTTGTTAAAATCGCGATCCAAATCGCAAAATTGTACGATTTTACGATTCCAATTGCACCTATTGAGTTGAATCGAGGTTAAAATCGGTCATGGGTAAAATCATTGGCAAAATAGTTAAAATAGTTAAAATTGGTTAAAATCGATAAAATCGTAGATTTAGGTTAGGTTTTAAAGAGTTTGGGTAGGATCTTGGACCCTAACTTGTTCATCTTTATGTTTAGGATACTCTGAGAAATTAAAAAAGGTTTGTCATGAATAAATAACAGTTAAAATATATCCATATAGAATCTTACTATTAGATATGTGTCGATGTATATAATTTAAGGAGTATTATATTTATTGTATACTCTATTATGAAACATATTTAAAGGTATTGAGATTTGAATTATTCTTTGAAAACTGCAACCAACAAAATGAATCAAAAGGAGTAGCTTTTTTACAACATATATATTTTATTTTGTTAAGGAAAATTGTATTGGTTTAATTATACTAATCGCATACTAATTAAGGAGGGCCTAACCCAACAACGGTTAAAAGAGACGTAAAAAAAAGTAGAAAAACAAAGTTTGGACAAACACATAATAAAAGATCAATGTTTTGATGAAAAAAGCACACATAACAACATAACGGTGCCTTGGACACGTCCTCCTCAAATGAGATTATATTTCAATAACTAAACTACAATACATTAATGAAATACCACTTACAATGTTAAATCACACACTATCAAGCTTAAAGCTTTCACCTTTAAAGGAAGACACTCATCTTATACAAAGTATTGTATACGTTATCCTAACCCTATTTTCTGTCTTTGTATTAGCTAGCCTCCATGTGCTTGAATGAAAACCCACTTCAATGTCCTTCTATAACCTATTGTTGCCTTGCCTCGCTCAAGACACTCCTTACTCAACTCATTGCCTTGTTTAAGGCCCCCCTTTAAGAAACTCTCTTTTTGTTTCAAGTAGTGATCCAAACATCAAACTCCAATGCCTTATCGCACACCCAACATCATCCTCTAGTGCCTAAGCCATAAAGTAAGTAATAAGGTAATCATAATCATCTCCCACATTAAGAGATTTAGAACATGGCACAACACATAAGAATGACAAGAAAGTGAAATTTTACAGGTTTCATTTAATGGTAAAATTTGTCGTAAAACTTGAGAATATTTTAAATAATTTTTCAAATAATTAATATATTAATTGTATCAATAATGACTGAATAAAATAATATATATTATAAAACAAACCCAAGAAAATAGCTATAAAAATATTATTCTTGAAATTAGTTTGCATATAGTATTGGGTTCACGATAAACTTTTAACAACTAAACTATTATTTTAAAATGTATATTATAAAATAATTTTAGTATATAAGTAAATTTGAAGGCAAATAATATATATGTGTGTGTGTGTGTGTGTGTGTGTGTGTGTGTGTGTGTGTGTGTGTGTGTGTGTGTGTGTGTGTGTGTGTGTGTGTGTGTGTGTGTGTGTGTGTGTGTTCAAAAACTTCTATCTCGTTTGATCCAATAATCTGTCGAAATAGTGCCTAAATGGCAGGTTTGGGTCGCATCATGGGGCACAAGATATTTGTAACTAGGTAGTCGCTGACCTGGTGCATAAGAGCGTACATATTCTGATACCAATCACTAATAAGTATCGTATTATAATTTCGAATTTTTAATAAGGTGCTTGACAAATAGCTGATAGTAAATAGCTAGGAGCTAATTGGGAGAGTTGATTTGACAAGCTAATTTTATAAACTGATTTGACAAATCGATTTTGTTAACTGATTGTTTAATATTGTTTGGTAAAATTTAACTGGTAGGTGAAAACTTATTAATGTGAAAATTCATAAAAGGATTTGACAAACTATTGTTAAGTTTATTTGTTCAATATTAATGATACTCTTAAGTAAATTATTTACAAAATATTAATTAGTAAAAATTATAAATATATTCTTTGTTTATAATTCCTTTATAACAAATTACTTATTACATGGAGAAAGTTCAAATTATTTATCAAACAATTTAAATTTGTATTTTATTCTTAAACTATAAGTCAGAACACAATTGTTGAAATACACGAAGATGGTCGAATGCAACAAGAGGGGGGGTGAATTGTTGTGTATCTAACTTTAGTTCGTTTTTCTTCTAATTTGCGGAATTTTAACAAACAAAATAAAACTTAAACATAAAAAGCAAAAGATAAAAAGGAGACAAAGATTTTACGTGGAAACCTTCTTGGCCTAATAAGAAGGAAAACCACGACCCCCCGGGATTTCAAAAATTCTCACTATGTTTTAGGCAATCAATTACAATTACATAAAACAAATATGCTTCACTTGAAGCTTCTCTACTCTAGGCCTAATTCTCTTCTCTTCTTTTCTCCTTCTCTTTCTCTTCTCACGCTTCTCTATTCCCTTAGACTTCCCTTAAGTCTAATTACAATAAAAACACTCAATTACCCTTACAAGGCCAATTCATAAGAAGATTAAAATTAAGTAGTTGCTCAAGAAAAATATAATGAATTAATTGGCATTAAAATAACTTTGAATATTTTTCTTATTCTGATCTCACCTTAAGGACACTCTAAGATGGATATCGGTTTGAGCAAAGTTCCTTCTATTTATAGTGGGAACAGACAGCAGTTTCCTCAGGCACACCTCCCACTATCATCCACGTTCTCAAAACAAGGATAGTGGAATTGCCAAAAGAATAAATAACCGGCTGTCATTTGCTCAAAGATAAAATTAGTTTCCTTAAGCTAAAAATAGCATAGGAGTTAAAAAGAACAAGATCCTAAAAAATAGGAGATCTTAATCTTAAAATGAAAAAGTCTTAGGCTATTTTTAGATAGCCTAAAAATAGTTTTGCCAATCAATTTATTTAATAATTAAGCAACTAATTAAACTTTTAACCTTTTACATTAACTAAAAACAGAAAACGTAATTTTCGTAACTTCCAGTCAATGTCTTCTCCAGACCTGTATCGTGGGGAACAGCGCACTGTCTCCATCTACAACTTTCGTCAGGAGTTTAACTCTAGGAACAGTAAACTGACTTCTAAAGCAATTGTCCAACTTCTTGGATATTTGAGACATGTACAACTTCCACGAACCAAGTCATAGGCTTCATCAACGATTAACACAATTGGATATTCACCTACAAAACAATCTCTAAAATATGTTTGTTTATTTTAGAAGTGAAGTCATCATCAAAACCAAAGAGGCCAACAACAATCAAATGTGATCTTATTTGATTCATATTGCATATTTTATTAATATTAATATCTATTTTTTATAATTTATAATTATACACAATTAAAGATTAGACATAATGAATTAGTACATTGAATATCACGCAAAGACAAATGTAACAAGTAATTTATAATGGAGAAAATACTATACAAAATATTAATATTAGTAAACAAAAATTATGCATTGAAAATATAGTAAACAAATACTTCAAGGAAAAATTGATATTAATAATCCAAGCTTTCACTTATCTGCTGTGAATAAATCCAACTTTATACTATTTTCTAATAATCCAACTTTTTCCCTTAGGTTGCAGTTAGCATACTAATAAGGTATGCTGATTGTAAACTAAGGGCAAAGGTAAAATAAAAGAAAATTTGATTTTAAAGGTATGAACTTTCAGTGCTCCGCTTTTAAAAGTTCGCACTTTGATTTATCTTTTAAAGATTCCAACTTTATATCATTTCAACTTTTAAAGGTTTAATTTACCTTTTACTGGTTGAAATGATATTTTTCGTCCTTTCTTCCCTTCTTTCTTTTTCTTTAAATATACTCCCTCCTATTCAGCTTATGTGTCCTATTTTCATTTAGGGTCAAGTCATCCTCAATGTCCTATCTCTATTTTTAGTATGTAATTTTTACCCTTCTGCCCTTACTTGACTTAACATATTTACATTTATACCCTAATTAAACTCAACTAATTTACTCTCTTTTATCCTAAATAATCAATTAAACCAACTTAATCTAAACACTAATTAATCCTTCCCTCCAATTTAAAACCTAACCCTAACCACCCTAGCTCATCCCCTCCCATTTTCTTCTTCGTGTTCTTCTCGCTCCACTGGTTTCCTCAATTGTTAACTACTCCTTAGAACCCTAGATCTGGGTCTCTGATTTCCTTCTTTGTGTTCTTCTGGTTTCTTGTTCTTTTCCTTCTTCTCTTTGTTGCGTTTTTCTTTGTTTTACCTTGCTCTATCTTTATGGAAAACCCTAAATCACCTCTCAAGAACCCTAACTCGCCTAATGTTTTCCCTCTCAAAATCCCCAAATCGCCTCTAACAAACCCTAAGTGTTAAGATGATGAGTTTTTTGACTCCTATGATGATGAATGCTCTTCAGTTGAAACGGATTCAAAGTGAGGTAGATAACTAGATTCTGAGGGTGAACCCATTTACACTCCTGAGGTTGATTTGTGGTGTGATCGTGAATATTCTTTTATTAATGCTTTTTTATCTAACACTGATTGTGAGGATGAAGATTGGCTTGACAAACTTGGCCCATTTTCAAGTATATTTCTGTCCTTGTGGTTGCGTTTTGACTGGTGATGATTTTTCGTTTTACGGTTTTTTCGATGCATGAATTTCACATGCTCAATGATCTTTAAGTGAGAGCATTTTTTTTTTTGCCACTAAAAAAAACAAAAAAAAAGGGGTTTGGATGGTTTTCCAAGACTTCAAGCGCTTAGATGTTCGATTTTTGCTCAATGATTTCACAAAAAATGACAAATTTTTGAGAGTTTTGTAAAAACAATCACTTTTTTTTCATTCTTGTAAGCATGAGTACAAATGTTTCATTATAAACAACATCAAAATTTTTATACTTGTTTTTTAAATCTTAAACATCTCATTTTCATGATCTCAAAATTGTCCAAAAAATGCATGATTTGCTGTGTTGACATGGTAAGTGGTTTTCGTTTTTGTTTTACTGTGTTGCTTGCTGTTCATGTTGAAACTTGCTGTTCATGTTGAAACTTGTTGTGTTGGTGTTTGTTGTTGTTGTTATGCTTGATTTGGTCCTGTTCTTCCCAAAATGATGTTCATTGTGGTTGTTTGTGGTTGTTTTGTTCATCGCTGTTGCTTCCAAAAAACTTCGTATCTACTGTTGTACTTGCTGTTGTGGCTCATTCTTGCTATTGGATTTATTGTTCATTCATCTAGCTTGTTGTGGTGGTTATGTTGTCAGTGACATTAACTTGACCTTCTTCAATACCCCCTGTATACCCTATCATTTCCACTAATTGATTCATTATCTCTGAATTGATTTTTGTGAATAAATGTTGAAGAGAATCAACAACTAACTGTTTTTCCACACTTAGATAGTCAGGCAAAGTCCTTTCCCTTGCTGTTTTGGTTTTGTTCATATGTGAGATATGATAGTCAATACCCCCTAGTCTTTCCATGACCTCAATCATGCATGCTTGTAATGTTATGAACACAAATCTCAAACATTGAGGACTTAAATTGTCAAATGCATTACTCATAGCCCTTAGTAATTGTGGTACATTGTAGGCTGCTTTCTGATATTGCAAAGCCTGACTTGATCTAAAAAAAACCTAGGTCTAGCACATTCATGTTAGGAGAATTTGGTGGTTGTTGTACAAGTTGTATAAAAAAATCATCTTTCATTGCCTCCTCTATAAACTCTTTATCATTGTGTGCTATGTGTGGCTTTGCATTATCTTGTTGAATGAAATTGTGCTTTGACATTCCGTGTGGCCACTTAACTCTAGTGGTGGGTAGGATATGAGTTATGAGCATTGATCTTATATGCTCTTTGGTTATTGATTGTATTGGCTTGGTCTCCAATTCCCCCCTCTTTCTAGTTTTTGAGCTCCTTTTGGCAGGCTTTTGAGAAATAAAAGGCCATATCCTTATCTTACCATCAAAAAACACATCACCATTAGTTAAAAAAAATGGGATTTGCAATAGCACACATGAACATTATTTTTGGGATGAATCTTTTAGACTGACGTTCCCTATGTGGTTCTTCTTCACCCAGTGCTAGGTAGTAAGTCTGTGATTCTCGGGTTAGATAGAAATGGTTTTCATCAATGTGAACAATGTTAGTATGTGGCTTAAACTTGAAATAATCATTTTGTTCATCATATTGCAACTTAGATAATGCAAAACTAAACCTGTGTAGTTTGTTGTTATCATGCAGTGTGGGTTTGATTGCATTCGTGTGCTTTCTAATTACTTTGTCCTTCTTCCACCTACAAACCGTAGACTGTGATACCTCAATTTTCTTTGCAACTGAATGTTGAGTGCCTTTTAGTTCAAATTTGATGGACTTGAATTTTTCCTCATCAAATTGAATCTTGTTGGGTGCTTGTCTCGCAACCCTCTTGTTGTTGAGGTTGATGGCTATGTTGTTGTTTTCCCGTTGCTTTTGAACTTCTTTCCATAATTTCGTAATTGTTTTCCTACACACTTCATACTCAGTTGCAAGTGCATTAATTGTACCTTACACCGGTTTTCCCTTTTTGTTTAATCTGCACAATAGTTTTTGCGTTCTTTGAGTTTTTTGTTGGGTGGAAAAATTCTTGGAGGGAGTCATATTAAGTTCGATGTGTAATTAATGAGGTGGATGACTTTGGTATTTAATGCACTTGGTTCTGATTTACATTTTCATTAGTGGCGCCAACAATTGATGAATTTGGTTTCTGATTTGTTTAAGTTGATTTTCTATTTATTGTGCACTTTCA